>NW_026898639.1:0-57258 GCF_033153095.1 Gastrolobium bilobum
AATGCATTAATTTAAAAGATCTTTTAAAAAATGAATTAAATAATTATTTTTATTCAAAACAAACATTAGTTTGATCAAAAAGCCTTCAAGTGAATACGGGCATAGCTTAACGCAAATTTTCAAACTACATTACATAGAAATCACTCACTCTATGATAATATTTTTATAATATCAATAATATGAAAATGTCTATTATTAGGTTAAAACACAAAAAGAATGCGATAACATGATTTCTAAAGTTGTTATCCATATATAATATGATAACTTCGATTTCTATCCATAAAGCTGCGTGGTCGAGGTGGCAGACAAGGGGATCCTGGAAGCTCACGCTTTTTTTTTTTAAGTCTTGAAGATAACATATTTCGGATTTTTGGTGGAGACCGAATTCTGCTGCACATGGAATTTGAATTTGATTGCCTGAAACATGCATGGTTAATATTGTGATATGTAGGGCTTAATGCGAGCTTTCAGAGTTGAAGACCTACCTATTGAGTCAAATATATAAGAAGTACATATAACCTCCCAAAAAATTAAAATGGAATTGATAGTCTCAAAATTAAGATTTCCAAAATCTACATAAATAAAAGGAGTACTACTTCTCAACTCAAAAAAAAAAAAAAGGTCAGCTTGACTGTTCAATAAAAACTAGAGCATTTGAAGGAAATTTCATTTAAAATATTGTTGCCTTTGTTGACTGCTTGATGGGGCGAAATTATTGGCAGTAGTAGCATTGGAAGAACTCGGCACTGCATGGTTCCGTGAGGGAGTAGTGACAGCAGCATAGTTGTGCATAGAAGGTTGTGGATCTGACATGGCCTGAAAAGGTGATGGTGAATTTGGAGCTTTTACAAGCTGCAAAGGTTGTGGATTTGTCATGTTAGAAACAGCTTCAGAAAAGATCTCCAACATCAAGGGAACCCTCTTTATAGCCTGAAAGAGATTACCCCTTTGTGTTAAGACTTTTCCCTTGGCAAGGTTAAGAATCACTGCATCTGCAGGATCAATTGTAGGCCTTTCACAAGAGGGCAATGCAGGGAATAGAGTGCCACTTAAGCCTTGAACCGATGAGTTTTCCAATTGGTTTGAGGTAGAGGGCACCGACTTGTTCATATATTTATTGAGTTTTTCTATGGCTTCGTCTCTCTCTTGACAAGTCATCATATGCTGAATAGACATATCCTTAAGTGTCTGAGTAGTTTTCAAATGTATTTGTTTGACCTTCTCCAATTCATGCAAGACATGTATATACTTTTGCTTCCAGGTCTTAGCTTCCTAAGAGAGTAAACAAGGAAAAGTTAATGGAATTTGAAAAAAAATTAAATCTTTCACCGTTTGTTTTTCCCCTACCCCCAAGGTTGTCAAACTCGAGAGTCTACGCAAACTCGGAAGGGTGAACCAAAATCGTAAATCGTAGAATCTTAATACGAATCGTAGAATCGTAATACGGGATACAAATTATATTTATATATATTTATATGCATATAAAGTAATATAATAAGCAAAATTAATTCAACCAACCAGTAAAATAATGTCATACAATAGACATGATCAAGAAAAGGAGCAACATTTTCTAAAAAAATACAATATTCAAATTCACAAAAAAAATAAAAAAATTAACCACAATTTAATTGGTCCAGAAGCAAGCAATATTGAGAAAACATGACTAATTTGATCTTTCAATCTAGACTAATTTAATTTTTCAACGTGGACTAATTTGATTTTTCAAGTAAATTAAAAAGGATATAACAAAAAAAAGAAAACAGAGGCAAAAACAAGAAAAGAAAAAAAAAAGACTAATTTGGTTTAGCAAATAAAAAAAATTTGGTCATGTGTAAGTACTACCACTACTAGAAAAGTCCAAAAAAGTCCAAATTTGGTCATGGTTAAGCTAACTTTTAATGATGCAATTATGTAGCATCCTGCATACAACAATTTTGAAGTTGATTCTTTCAAACTTATGGAGCTCCTTGGACCCGAGAAGGTTGATCCTACTGATGTAAAGCTAATTAAGGATAAGCTTTTTGGTTATTCGACCTTTTAAGGTTGATCCTTGAGTTTAATGGGACATAATTTTATTTACCTTTTAGTATGAATGACCAGGTCTTCGAAGGTACATCTGGGATTGACAATAAATTTACAACTGTGCAATTCACCAGTGAGGTATAAACTCTTTTTTTATTTTTTTATTTTTTATTCTTTTACTATTGTCTAACTTATTTAAAAATTAAATGTAAAATTATACATGAAAATTTTATTGTGGATTTTCATGAATGTATCTACTGATTGGTGACTTGGTATCTTTTGTGATCTATCCAATTGGTCAAGGAAGCTTTTCGGATGGGTAGGACCCAAATAATGTGTTAATTATTTAGTTTGATAGTTTTATTTTGGTAGTAATTAAGTATAGTAGTGACTAGATTAGATTAGAGAAATCCTAGTAAAGAATAACAATTTCCCTCCTGCATGTCAATACTGTAGTTAAAAAAACATTGCAGGGTGGTTTCGTTAGTATCAATAATGATTACATTGCTTCTCATTTAACTTGATTAAATGATAAATTTTACATTGTGTATTTGCTTTTGGAATGGTCACTTAATGGTTCTGGAAAACCAATTGATAATGGATCACGCATATTACCTGAGGCTTACTTGGACATATCAGGTATTATAATTTCTTCAGGGGTGGTCTAAATCTGAAGATCTAAATGCCATGCCAATTACAACCACTGACCCAAAAAAAGTATATCAAATATATTAATTTATTGCTTTTTTATAATCAATTTGATAAGTGTTTACCTTTGTTATCTAATATCTTGTAGTACTGATAGAATTTTATGCTATCTAGATGCAGAAACCTAAAGAAATTCATAACTTTCAACTTTCATGTGTACTAATATCTTGGAGCTACTCAAAATTTGTCTGGAGTAGTACATACTACATAGTCACGGTCCGTGATTTTCTAAACCAAATGAATGAATGGATGATTTTTGTTTTGTGATACTTTGTTTTCTAATAGCTAGGAAATAAATTTGTATTTGAACTGAGGCCCCTAGTCTGGAATATATGATTTTATAGGGACAACTAGGAGTTTCTTTGAGAGCCTGCAAAATTTGGCGGTGAATAATAAGGTGGATTATGGATGTGTCCAAGCCGAACTCTACTTACTGGGTGTTGGTCATGTGAAGCCAACCTTAGTTGGCCTAAATAAAATCTTTGTATGAATTCAACTTGGCGCTGAAAGGGTAAGAGGTAGTGATAAAGGGTACTGTGCACACCATGTTTCTTTTTGCAGAAAGTTTCTTATAGTTTCTTTTTGCCAACAATCTTAATTCCTATCAAATTAAGTAATTTCAACTCTAATTTTATAATCTGCCTCTTGCAGATTTTCCCTCTCAGTGAAAAGATTGAGAGTATTAATGATCAGTATTGAACCTTAAGAGCAGAGGAGGTAAAGATTTCTTATTGTGTTTATTTCTTTCTTAAATTTATTTTAAAACACGATCTTAAAATATACATGATCTTAGAGATTTATCATGATGTGATTTTATTAATTAGGCACTTCCCCCCACCGTAGACAGTTTCAAGTTGGAAGATGAAGCTCCTGATGAAGAAGAAGATGGCCAGAGATAGAGAAAAAGGCCAAGGAACAGAAAGATTGTTTATTAATGTGAAGTTCAAAAAAGACAGAGAAGAAATTGTTATGTTGAATTATAAAGTCAGTTTTGCGTTGTGTATTGATATGTTATATTTTTGTTTGTTAATTTTTTAAGGTTACAAAATATATTTATTTGTTAAGGAGATTTGAATTAATGAGATTTATTTTTATTGTATTGATTAAGGAGATTTGATTTTACTATATTGATTAAGGAGATTTGATTTTACTATATTGATTAAGGAGATTTGATTTTGATTAAGGTGATTTAATTTTGATATGTTGTTTATTTTGATTATATTTTTTTATCAGGTGTAGTATAGAAAATTGATATTAATTTTGTAGACAGAAATTTTAAAAAATAATTTTAAAATTTTTCGACGGAATTTATTTTCGATGAAAATTTTTAAATCAGTTTTCGACGGAATTCTTTTATTTTTCTGTTGAAAATTTTCGACGGAATTTATTTTCTGTCGAAAATTATTGAAAAAGTTTTCGACAGAATTCATTTTCCGTCGAAAACCATTACAACAATTTTCGACGGAATTCCATTCATTTTCCGTCGAAATTTTTTGACAGAATTCGTTTTCCGTCGAAAACCATTATAATAATTTTCGACAGAATTCCATTGATTTTTCGTCGAAAATTTTCAACGGAATCATTTTTCCGTCGAAAACCAATACAACAATTTTTGACGGAATTACATTGTTTTTCCGTCGAAAATTTTCCACGGAATTTTAATTCCGTCAAAAAATTTTATCAACAAAGAGAAATTCGACGACTTGAATTCCGTCGAAAATTCCGTTGAAAAATCCATTTTCGACGGAGAAATTCCATCGAAAAAATTGACTTTTCTAGTAGTGTCTGATTGGCAGATTAGTTCATACACACGGGCACAGACTTTTGGTTCATCAAGAAACTGGAGATTATGGCGCTGTTTGATTTCTGTATTGGAAAACCGTTTTTTAGTTTTGAAAACAAAAAAATTAAAAAAATTGTTTGATAATGGTTATTCTATGAAAACGTATTAAAAACTGTATCTGCGTTTTGATTTTTAAAACTAAAATCAGAGAACATCTCAGAGATGTTTTTTGGATTTTGATTCTGAAATATAAAAAAAAACACGGAAAACTATGCAATGTAGTAATAATGTAAGAATTGAAAACAATAGAAAAATGAATAGCATTTTATAGAAATTTGAAAACAATAGAAATTAAAAAAACTGTTTTAGCATTCACTCTCTTCAAACAGATTTTATTGTTTTTCAATTTTTAAAATTCTTTTCAAAACATTGTCATCAAACAAGTTTTTTCTTCTTTTATTCTACGAAACAATATTTATAAATTGCTCTACAAAATAATTATAAAAACAAAAAAATTAAAACACAATCAAACATGTCGTATGTATGACTCAAGTGAAATAATGAATAGACAAAGATAAAGTATGAATAGGAAGGGAATTATGCAATGACCCACCTCCGCATAACTGAATGTGGGATCAAAGAATTCGTCCATGGAGCTCTGTTGTGAACGAAAATGGGAAGAATAGACAAGATTGGAAAAACAAACGTATTGGTTAGAGAGTAATGAAAATTAGGTATATTGACACTTATTTATAGAGACAATGAGTGTACGTGAGACTAGAGATAAGGCAAAAAGATTTGTCAGGAAATATCAAGATTCCTTATAAACCTTGACATATCAAGGAATATCAAAATCTTCCTTGTAGAAAAAAAATATCGAGTTTCCATTTTCTTTTTTTATACATTATTTCTATTTTCTATTCGGTGATATGATTTGAAAATTAATTTTTATTCTCTATCAGGTGATATGGTTTGGAATACTCAAAATTTACTTACTATTTTTTAGGATACTGTGGCCAATGATTTAATTTGATTAAATTTTCCTTATATATAATTTCTCTAATAAACAAAAAAATAAACGCCAACTATTTCAATTTTAATTTAGTGAAAAAATCCAAAAAAATCCCTATAGTTTTCCTTTGAATACTAACCCCCTCATGCTTTTTTTTAATCACTTACATGTTACGCCCCTATGATTTTTTTTTTATCACAATCCCTCTTTAACATTGTTATAAATTTAATTAATATATTTATTTTATTCTTCTTACAAGAAAAAAAATAAAGTGATGACAAAAAAAAGACCAAATATTTGAAAACTTCTGACATTTACAAAAAATACTAAAACTAAAATGAATTTACAAAAAATAAAGATATGATTTGAAAATGAATTTTTATTCACTATCAGGATGTGGTTTGGAATCCTCAAAAATTACTTACTATTTTTTAGGATACTGTGGCCAATGTTTAATTTGATTAAATTTTCCTTATATATAATTTCTCTAATAAACAAAAATATAAACTCCAATTATTTCAATTTTAATTTAGTGAAAAACTCAAAAAATTCCCTATAGTTTTCCTTTGAATACTAACCCCCTCATGCTTTTTTTAATCACTTACATGTTACGCCTCTATGCTTTTTTTTATCCAAACCCCTCCTTACCATTGTTATAAATTTAATTAATATATCTATTTTATCCTTCTTACAAGAAAAAAAAATAAAGTGATGACAAAAAAAAGACCAAATATTTGAAAACTTCTAACATTTACAAAAAATACTAAAACTAAAATGAATTTACAAAAAATAAAGATATGATTTGAAAATGAATTTTTATTCACTATCAGGTGATATGGTTTGGAATCCTCAAAAATTACTTACTATTTTTTAGGATACTGTGGCCAATGATTTAATTTGATTAAATTTTCCTTATATATAATTTCTCTAATAAACAAAAATATAAACGCCAATTATTTCAATTTTAATTTAGTGAAAAACTCAAAAAATTCCCTATAGTTTTCCTTTGACTACTAACCCCCTCATGCTTTTTTTTAATCACTTACATGTTACGCCCCTATGATTTTTTTTTATCCAAATCCCTCTTTAACATTGTTATAAATTTAATTAATATATCTATTTTATCCTTCTTACAAGATAAAAAAATAAAGTGATGACAAAAAAAAGACCAAATATTTGAAAACTTCTAACATTTACAAAAAATACTAAAACTAAAATGAATTTACAAAAAATAAAGATATGATTTGAAAATGAATTTTTATTCACTATCAGGTGATATGGTTTGGAATCCTCAAAAATTACTTACTATTTTTTAGGACACTGTGGCCAATGATTTAATTTGATTAAATTTTCCTTATATATAATTTCTCTAATAAACAAAAATATAAACGCCAATTATTTCAATTTTAATTTAGTGAAAAACTCAAAAAATTCCCTATAGTTTTCCTTTGAATACTAACCCCCTCATGCTTTTTTTTAATCACTTACATGTTACGCCTCTATGATTTTTTTTATCCAAACCCCTCCTTACCATTGTTATAAACTTGGGAAAACTTCAAAAAACCCCCCCAAAATCACTTAATCCCCTCTCCGAAATTTTTAACCATTTATCCTCCTACTTAATTTTTTTTATCACTTACTCCCCTAATTTGATTTTTCACCCAAAATTTTTTTAACAGAGTTAAATTTTTTAAAAAATACAAAAATTACCCTTACTAGAAAAAAGAAAAACATAATTTCTTCACCAAAGGAATTTTAGAAGAACTCACGGAATGTTTTCTTTAAGGTAGCCTTGTTAGAATTAGTAATTATTAAAATTATTTCCTACAAATTCCATTGCTATTAAACACCGCACTCACAATTGTTGGTGTCGTTCAAATAAAATGATTAAAGAGGCATCATCTCAGCAGGTTTATATCTTCCCTTTTCTGTTATAAGATTTTCTGCTATTATTTGACTAACAAATCTGACTTTAGGCAAATTTCCAATCTGAATCTAGGTTTATATTCGAATTCCAAGAACCCACAAGCAATACAACATCCCAAATCGTATTTCATGTATAAAATTAAAAACTTAATAAAACCAAAACTTAATAAAACCAGTATGCCAAATTCTTTTAAGCATTATACATGGGCTAAAAATATCAACGAGTTGATTACAAATAAACCAACATGATACTCAATAGAATCGTCCACTAATAATTCCCTAAGATGTAAATCATTCACAATATCAAATATAATCAAAATGAAAAAAACTTGTCACTGCTTAAAAGTAATAGTTTTAAGGAATAACTTCAAAAAAAACTCCTACAAGTTTTCTCAAAATCACTTAACCCCCTCCTCGAAATTTTTAATCATTTTATTTGAACAACGACACCAACAATTATGAGTGCGGTGTTTAATAGCAATGGAAATTGTAGAAAATAATTTTAATAATTACTAATTTTAATAATTTTAAAACATTCCGTGAGTTCGTCTAAAATTGCGTTGGTGAAGAAATTATGTTTTTCTTTTTTCTATTAAGGGTAATTTTGGTAGTTTTTAAAAAAATTAACTCTGTTAACAAAATTTTGGATAAAAAATCAAATTAGGGGGTAAGTGATAAAAAAAAATTAAGTAAGGGAGTAAATGATTAAAAAATTTGGGAAGGGGGTTAAGTGATTTTGAAGAAATTTATAGGGGTTTTTTTGAAGTTTTCCCTATAAACTTAACTAATATATTTATTTTATCTTTCTTACAAGAAAAAAAATAAAGTGATGACAAAAAAAAAAGACTAAATATTTGAAAACTTATAACATTTGAGTTCTCTTTTTCTGCAGTTACTGCAGATAAGTTATCTGCAGTAAGCCCAATACGAAGTCGTTTTGAGGCGAAAATCATGATGTTTTTTTCAGGGTTATTATAGTCTTTATAATTATAATTTTCTAATCTTTCAATCCCAAAACGACGTCGTTTTGGAAGTAAATGCAGATAACTTATTTGCATTAACTGCAGAAATATTTTTCTCATAACATTTACAGAAAATACTAAAACTAAAAAAAAAGAATAAAAATCAAATATGCCTAAATCAAAAAGGAAAAAAATAGATTAAGGACTATAAAATAAAAGAGAAAATAAGATCAAATATATTAAAAACATACAAAAAGACTAAAATTAAAAATAAGAAGATGATATAAATAAAAATAGAAAGACAAAAATAAAAGATATAGAAGAAAAAATAACTATCGTAAGTTTTCAATATATTTAAGGGAAAAATGTTTCCGTAGTTAAGTTACAAATAACTATCGTAAGTTAATGCAGATAAGTTATCTGCATTTATTCCCAAAACGACGTCGATTTGGTATTGAAATCTTAAAAAATTATAAATATAAAGACTATTATAATCCAAAAATAAATTAAAATTACAAAAACACCATGATTTCTGTCTCAAAACGACGTCGTATTGACTTACTGCAGATAAGTTATCTGCAGTAACTGCAGAAAAAACGAACCCTATATTTAATTTGTTTCACTTTTTAGTCTTTCTTTATCACTGTTCAAAGAAATGAAAAAAAAGGACAAAATATAAAAAAGAAAAGAAAAGAAATATGTGTTATAAATTTTCAAAATATTTGATTTTATTTTTTCTTATATTGTTTTCTCTGTATATTTTCTTTTTATTTAGACATATTTGGTCTTATATTCTTTTCTTTTCTTTTTACTTCAATATATTTTCTTTCTTTTTTTTGAATCAAATTGTTTTCATTTTTTTTTACTTTAAACTTTTATATTATTGTTATAAGTTTCTAACATATTTGGTGTTATTTTTCTTCTATTTTTTTCCTTAAACTATTTTGTTCTTTTTGATTTAGATATATTTGATCTTTTGTTATTCTATTTTTTTTTTACTTTCGGTCTTTTCTATAAGAGTTATAAGTTTTCAAGATATTTGGTCTTATTTTTTCTTTTTTTTCTACACTTTATTTTTTTATTCAAAGAAAGGTAAAATATGTATATTAGTTAATTTTCTAACGGTATTAAAAAAATGTTTGGATAGAAAACATGACAGGTAAATAATTAAATATATAGGAGAAAGTGATTCAAAACAAAATCACAGGGGATTTTAATCTTTTCTCTTTAATTTATAAATATTGAGTGGTTGATGTAATTGAAATAAAAACTAAAAGTTTAAACAACCTCTATTTTATTTTTTATTTCTCTTCCTTCATCTTCTTTAAAAAGACCTTTTTATGAGAATCTTTTAGACATTCCCATCTACAGTAACGAGATTTTTCTTATACGTACCTATCAAAGTATAATTTAAAAAATTATTACCGCATACCAAAAAAAAAATTATTACCTACTTTTATATATTTTTTAAATTACATAAATATCCCTAAATTTTAATACGGAGCAAAAATTGTGACATTAGATATTCTTTTGTTGTCTTATATAACTTCTAAGTTTGTCATTCTTCTTGTCAATTTTTTTCTTGAGGATATTCTTGAAGTTCTTTTTTATATAATTGTGAAAATATAAAATATTTCGAGCTAATGACTTTAGATCAAAATGAAGTTTGAAAAATAAAATATATTTAAAATCAATTATGTAAACTGTAATTCAAACATACACTAAGATGTTATGTAAATGTTTAAGAATGATTTTATTATATTTCTTAGACAGTTGTGCTTGGAAGTGTTATGCACAAGTCAAATTTTGTCATAATTTAAAAGTTAAGTTTTATATAGAAAAACATGAATGGAACTGAGAAGGAAGCTCTCATACTCTTATACTTTATCAAAACCAGGGATGCCATTGCCATTTACAGAAAGAGAGAAGGGAAACAACAGAAGGAAATTTCCTAAAGAGTTGTTGATCAAGTAAAGTCTTAACTAGATTTCAGGATTTGACCTATAAAAAAGTAGTGGTTTCCAATCCTGAAACTTGCAATTTTTGAATTGAGTGAAAGGACTCAAACCTTAAAATGGATTATTGAGGTTCATTAGATCTTTGAACACTGATGGGTAATCAAAGGGGGAAGGAAATTTTATCATAAACATCGATGCCTTTTTGGATTCCTTGATGCTGAGTGGTTCTTGACACTAGCATTTGAAGCAGAGGTGATAGCAGCAAAGTTGAGAATATTAGGATCCAAAGACTGTGAGGATGCAAGTGTTCGTTATGCAATTGAACGAAAACGACATTGTTGGAATAATTATTTTATTTGTTGGTTTTGTATTTGAACGATCCTATAATTTCTGCCTCTGTTTCATTATGCAATTGTATAAAAACGAAAATTAGGGCTTCCGTGAATTTTTCGGTATAATTATGTTCTTTACATATTGATTTGATGCAATGTTAATCATAGTCGTCTGGTTTGTTGTACTGTGGGGAGTTGAAATGAGGGGAGAATTAATGTGTTGTTCCTTATGCCATCTATAAATGAGCTATACCAAGTTCAATGGAACCGTCTTTCCCCTTATACCAAAGCTATAAGCTTTTGAGCATTACTCAAGACTACATATATAAATATTATAACTATAATTATAATGCATGGACTTTTATTTGTAATTTTTTAAGCCTAAACTTGAGCTTATTTTCTGGGTTTACATTTAGCTTACACTATTTCTCAACCTCATTTGTTGCCTGAAACCTGCGTTCTTGTGTAACCTTGTGGTTTTGACTTCCTAAATGTTGGGAAAACTCGGTTCCTTCAAGCTCGGCTCAGGGGCCTTTGTGCCGAAGTCAATCAACAAGATCCTGATCTCGGATCTCGGCAATACCTCAGCCTGAACTTCACCAGGTCAGGAAGCGCAGCGGAAAAATCAAAACGTAAACACAAGAGAGAGAGAGAAGAAGAACACAACCAGATTTAACATGGGAAAACCTTCTTGAATTAAGAAGTAAAAACCCACGGGACCTAGTCCAGATCAAAAATCCACTATGAAAATAATGGTTACAAATAATCAGAATACACCAATGTGGTGGTTAACTCAACCTCTCCAACAATGGTGATAATCAAACTACCCTAGAGATGTTTCACTCAAACTCTCTCTAGAGATCTCTCAAATGCAAAGCATAAAGCTTTACTCAAACAATCAAATAAATTTTCTCTCAAATTTGTTCTCTCAAATCTGACCTAGCCTCCACCCCAACTAATGAGTATATATAGAGGAGGTGGAAATTAGGGTTAGAGTTTTTAGGAAACCCCTCACATGGGCTTGGGCTTAGCATTGAAGGAGGAAGCCCAACAAATCTCCCCCTCCGACTTCAATGCGTCGGCTTCAGCATCAACCCGGCTTCTTCACAGCAGTCTTCAAATTTTCTTGCTGGAACCGGCTTTGTCATCATGTCGGACCAATTTTGGTCAGTGTGCACCTTGACGAGTTCGAGCTCTCCACCTTCCACCACATCCCGGATCCAGTGATACCTCACATCAATATGCTTAGTGCGGGAGTGATAGGTCGAATTCTTCGCAAGATGGATTGCGCTTTGATTGTCACAACCCAGCTCGTACTTGTCTTGATCATGGCCGAGTTCCATATTTCTTCATCCACAGCATCTCTTTGCTTGCCTCAGTAGCGGCAATGTACTCAGCCTCTGTTGTAGATAGTGCAACACATTTCTGAAGTCTTGATTGCCAAGAGACAGCTCCTCTGAAAAATCTCATCAAATATCCTGTAGTCGACTTCCTCGAGTCGGCGTCTCTCCCTAAATCAGAATCCGAGTAGCCTTGCAACTCGGCTTTGCCTTATCCAAATCGGAGACATAAGTCGGTCGTACCTCGGAGGTACTTGAAGATCCACTTCACTGCTTCCCAGTGCTCTTTGCCGGGGTTTGACAAATACCGGCTTACCATTCCAACAGCATACGCCAAGTCGGGTCTAGTGCAAACCATTGCATACATCAAGCTTTCGACGGCAGATTGGTAAGGGACCTTCATCATCTCATCTTTGTCTTCATCAGATCTCGGACATTGCTTCTGGTTCAGCTTTATGTGTCCGGCAAGGGGGGTGCTCACTGTTTTGGCTTTGTCCATGCTGAATCTCTTCAGAATCTTCTCAATATATTTCTCTTGACTTAGCCACAGTAGCTTCTTCTGTCTATCTCGGATGATCTTGATTCCGAGAATCTGCTTTGCAGGGCTGAGGTCCTTCATTGCGAAGGACGAGCTCAACGCCTTTTTTAGGGCGGCTATCCTCGATTTATCTTTCCCTACAATAAGCATGTCGTCAACATATAACAACAAAATCAGAAAATCTCCAGCCTCATACCTCTTCATAAATACGCAGTGGTCGGCATCTGTCTTTTCAAACTTATGACCAGTCATGAATGATTCAAACTTCTTGTACCACTGCCGAGGTACTTGATTCAAGCCATAGTTTGTATTAAGTTGTGTTCAATTCCCACCATTGTATAAAAAATTAATTTAGTAAAGTAATTAATTAGTAATGAAATAATTAAACACTAATTTTAATTATTTTATAATTAATGTTTTAATTAATAGTAATCATAATTTATGAAATCCTAGCATAGAAACTTATTGAGTAAAATAATTAATTAGTAATGAAATAATTAAACAGTAATTTTCATTATTTTATAATTAGTGTTTCAATTGAATAGTAGTTATAATTTATGAAACCTATGAAGGAAACTCATTTAGTAAAATAATTAATGAGTTGTTATCAAAAAAAATAAAATAATTAATGAGTAATGAAATAATTAAACACTGATTATAATTATTTTATAATTAGTGTTTTAATTAAATATTAATCATAATTTATGAAACCCTAGCCTAGAAACCTATTTACTAAAATAACTAATTGGCAATGAAACAATTAAATAGTAATTATAATAGTGTATAATTAGTGTTTTAATTAAATAATAATAATAATTAGTGATTTATTTGTAAATTTTTATTAGTTAAATGGTGGTGGTCACCCCCGCATTGACCTTGGTCCCAAAGAGTGGGGCGTATTTAATGAAATTCTATTAAGAATGATTGATACAGCTGATGTGGGATGGTACGTTCCAGGGGATCCGTTACAATCTACTAGCAGTCTGATAAAGTCCATATCAGTCAGCACATGACACACATGATAACTTTCTACAGGTAATAGGGGTGTTCATCAACCGATTCAAACCGCGGTGACCGAACCGAAAAATCGAAAATTGAATCAACCGAAAATCAAAAAATTGAAAATCGAAAAAAAACCCGCAAAATTTAATTGGATTGGATCTATTTTGGATGGTTGGTGAAAACTGATCCAATCCAAAGCGATCCAATGATTCCCCAACCTTACCATCTACCTACTTGGGCCTTTCCTCAGTCATAGCCCAAAAACCATATAGCGAAATTCTAAATCCAAGACTCGTTAACCCATCATGTTGAAGAAAGTGAGTTGTGCTTGATCTATTACTTTTTTTTTGTAAGATACATAATATATTTTTATTACATGGGTTATTGTTCAACAGCTCTTCTATAGGATGAAAATTTGGGTTACTTCGTATACCAGGAAACCATATTATAAATTTTTTGTTGGAAGTAAAAGATGATAATTTAACTTTTTGTTGTACAATACTTCTAGATTGCACAATAATCATCATACTAACTTTACAAAGCCGATACATACAAAAGATACGTTATTTGCATAATAATCATCATACAAATCTTAGGCTTTCCAAAAAATCAAAAACTAATCCAATCCAAACCAAATAAAATTGGATTGGATCGGATTTGAAAAAAAATCCAAATCAAATGGATGATTACATTATTAAACCGAAGGGATTGGATCGAATGATTTTTACTTGCAAAATCGATCCAATCCAGACCACGAAAACCCCTAATAGGCAGCCACCGAGGATTTCGATATTAGCACGATCCTGATGCACAGTGGGGACCCGGTGGCATCTATAGGAACCCTGAGTGTGATGCGCTTTCGAGGCCGTGGCCTACATATACTCCACATCGTAGCTTATGTATCTTCCTTTTTATTTGATTATTGTATTTATGTTTTCCCATATTTATGGATTACTCTATTTATGGTTCCCTCATATTAAGGATTACTGTATATATGGATTATTGTAGTTATTTCCCTGTAATATGGCAGAAAATATGTGGATTATATGTCAATTTGGTGTGGACTATTTGTTATGTATTTGGACAGGACTTTTCTGAATTTCAGGTACAAGATATGATAGTGGGATATTATCTCCGGATTGTCCAATTTTCAGCTATTATACTGTCCGTAAGATTCTATCAAAAATGGTGTTTGTTATCATATTCGGATAGTCAACAGATAAGCAAATAAGAATATTATATTAAACTTCATAATACATTACAACACGTTAATGGCTATGTGCCTTGTAGGACACGAACGCCTATTATGTCCGAACTGTTTACATACACTATATCTATTTTAACTGGAGCTAGGTGGGACATCCACCTCATCCATTTCATTGCGAATGCGTGTAGATTTAAGATACCTCTTTCGGGTGCGAGTCCAAGGATTACGGTACTTATTGCCTATTCTTTAAATGGAGTGAGAAATAATCCTCTTGGGCTAGTCCTCTTGGGTTTGAATATATAAACTTGTCAATGGGCTAGACACATGGGCTAATGATGGAAAAAATTATGAATTGAAAGGTTTGCAATTTCATAGGAAGCATATATAAGACAAAACCAAACCCTAAAAATGTCGTGTGCCTCTGTTTCTTACGGGCAGGTGGTGCTCTAATCCTTAATCTGTGTCTTGTTGAGTACCTTTCATGAACCTTAGTTTCGTCTTTTTTTACTTTCAGGGTTTCACGAAGATTTGATAGCTAGCATTTTTTTTTCATTCGCTGACCCATGGCTCCAGCTAAAGGTATATTGATGCAAACTGACTTGTATTGAGCTTTTCTATAATTTATACCATAGTTTACGACTTTTCAATAATTGTTAATTTTTTTCCTTTTTATTATTTTTAGATTACATTTGAGTGTGCGTTGATTGTGTGTTATCTCCTTTGATTGCACATGATTATAGTTCTTTACTTTTTTGTTATTTTTATTTTGCCTATTTAAGGCTTGGAGAACACTATTGTTAGGAGGTTGTTTTTGGTTAAATAAAATTAAGAAAAGAGAAATAGTATGTTCTCGCAATTCGTATTTCGTTATTCTTTCTGTTTAGCCAATTAGTTACTGCATCGGCATTATTTGGTAATCAATGCTCTGGTTGTCACATAAATAGCTGAATAGAACAATGGCCACATAAATGGCTGAACAGAACAATGGCGGTCGATGTCGTGGACGATGGGGTCGAGGCGACAGCGGTGTTAGAGGGCATGGTAACACCCTAAACAGCGACGACGAATAACCACACATCGACGTGCAAGACACCATAATTGCAGCAATGGCCGCTACAATGGCAGAACAAGGCGGACGAATTCAAGAACTCGAACAACTATTTTCCCAAACACAGTTGGATGAGTCAGATGAAGGAAGGGAATCTGAAAGATCATCTCATGAAGAGGAAAAGAGCGAAAACCCATTCTGAAACTGGAACCAGGAGCGACGAAGACGAAGTCAACCTCGAAATCAATCCTTTTTTGCTAATATTGGGGTGAAGATTGAGATCCCAGAATTCGAGGACACCACTCATACAGATGAGTTTACCGACGGGTCACACACCGTCGAAAGGGTCTTTGACATCAGAGACTTGATAGAAGACCAGAAGGTCCTGATCTATAATGAATCTGACAAAGAGCAAGATGATGAGAATTCTATTATAGATGCTCCAGTTTGTGACGTTTTCCCTATCTTTGACAAGTATGATTGGGAGCAAGACGATGAGAATCCAGAGGTGGAAGAAATCTCTTATAGTTATTTTGGTGGAAAGTCAGTTATTAGAAATTCTAATATCTCTGACAAAGATGAAGTTCTACCCAAAGATATCATGCAGAATGATCCTTCATTCAAGAAGTCTTTAGTTTTCAAGCAGTGGACAACGGGCATAACAACCTCATGCTCTATGCAGATAAAGATTTAACTTTTGGTAAAAGTTTAATTGGAGATCGTTAGGGGCAATGGGAATTGCTGTTACATCAGACGAAATTTTCCTATGATGGATCACAGATGCGATCATTGATCCAAACTGCAGGCAATACTCCTTTCGAAATAATTTATGAGTTTTGTCCATTTACTCCCTTAGAACTCGTAATATTTCTAGTTCCCAAGCAGTTTAATACGAATGCAGATGAATATACCAAGCATATCAAAGAATTGCATTCACAAGTCCTAATCTTAATTAGAAAATTTGGTAATATTGTACCAGAAGAGTTGCCACCTGGGTTACCACCTGAAGAAGTTCATATCAATGAAGACAAAACATATTCTAGGGCGAAACTTTTCCAAGTGGGAGAGTATGATGCACCCGAGCTGACTGACTTGTATTGGGTTTTTCTATAATTTATTCCATAATTATTTTTCCTTTTGTTATTTTTAGATTACATTTGAGTGTGCATTGATTGTGCATTATCTCCTTTGATTGCGCATGATTATAGTTCTTTACTTTTTTGTTATTTTTATTTTTCCTATTTAAGGCTTGGAGAACCCTATTGTTAGGAGGTTGTTTTTGGTTAAATGAAATTAAGAAAAGAGAAATAGTATTTTCTCGCAATTCTTGTTTCGTTTTTTTTTTTCTGTTTAGCCAATTGGTTACTGCATACGCATTATATGTCCTTCACCACTTTCACTTTTCTGTTTTAGCTCTTTCTTACCCTATGATTTCCAAATCCGGCTTAGGAAAACTGCAAACTAGTTATTGAAGATTTGAATTTAGTCCCTAATTTGGGTATTGAGATTTCTGTTAATCAAGCGTTAAATGTTATTCTAATGGATTTAAATTTGTCAGTTATGGATAGTTTGAGTCATGAGGTTAGCATTTATTATAAGAGTTTTGAAATGTTAAGAGTCAGCTGTTATTTTCTGTTGTTAATGTTGAAGTGTGTTTTTAGTTTCTTGTGTTAGTTAAAATATTGAAGAGTCAGTTGTCTCTTGGTTTTCTTATGTGATTTATGAAGTTAAAGTGTTATGTTTATTAGGGATATAATGACTGATGTTATGAGTAGTTAATTAGTGATATAATGAGACTCTTGATTAGTTTTGTAATGAGTCTTTTCATTGGTACTTTCAATTTTTTTATGTTGCCTATTAATTGGCTTGATGTAATGAAGAATTGTGAAGCAACGAAGTTTAGTAAAACTTTTCTGAGGAGATTGTTCTCTTCCTCTACAAGTGCTCACGACATTGTTGGAATAATTATTTTATTTGTTGGTTTTGTATTTGAACGATCCTACAATTTCTGCCTCTGTTTCATTATGCAATTGTATAAAAATGAAAATTAGGGCTTCCGTGAATTTTTCGGTATAATTATGTTCTTTACATATTGATTTGATGCAATGTTAATCATAGTCGTCTGGTTTGTTGTACTGTGGGGAGTTGAAATGAGGGGAGAATTAATGTGTTGTTCCTTATGCCATCTATAAATGAGCTATACCAAGTTCAATGGAACCGTCTTTCCCCTTATACCAAAGCTATAAGGTTTTGAGCATTACTCAAGACTACATATATAAATATTATAATTATAATTATAATGCATGGACTTTTATTTGTAATTTTTTAAGCCTAAACTTGAGCTTATTTTCTGGGTTTACATTTAGCTTACACTATTTCTCAACCTCATTTGTTGCCTGAAACCTGCGTTCTTGTGTAACCTTGTGGTTTTGACTTCCTAAATATTGGGAAAACTCGGTTCCCTCAAGCTCGGCTCAGGGGCCTTTGTGCCGAAGTCAATCAACAAGATCCTGATCTCGGCAATACCTCAGCCTGAACTTCACCAGGTCAGGCAGCGCAGCGGAAAAATCAAAACGTAAACACAGGAGAGAGAGAGAAGAAGAACACAACCAGATTTAACGTGGGAAAACCTTCTTGAATTAAGAAGTAAAAACCCACGGGACCTAGTCCAGCTCAAAAATCCACTATGAAAATAATGGTTACAAATAATCAGAATACACCAATGTGGTGGTTAACTCAACCTCTCCAACAATGGTGATAATCAAACTACCCTAGAGATGTTTCACTCAAACTCTCTCTAGAGATCTCTCAAATGCAAAGCATAAAGCTTTACTCAAACAATCAAATAATTTTTCTCTCAAATTTGTTCTCTCAAATCTGACCTAGCCTCCACCCTCAACTAATGAGTATATATAGAGGAGGTGGAAATTAGGGTTAGGGTTTTTAGGAAACCCCTCAAATGGGCTTGGGCTTAGCATTGAAGGAGGAAGCCCAACAAATCTCCCCCTACGACTTCAATGCGTCGGCTTCAGCATCAACCCGGCTCCTTCACAGCAGTCTTCAAATTTTCTTGCTGGAACCGGCTTTGTCATCATGTCGGACCAATTTTGGTCAGTGTGCACCTTGACGAGTTCGAGCTCTTCACCTTCCACCACATCCCGGATCCAGTGATACCTCACATCAATATGCTTAGTGCGGGAGTGATAGGTCGAATTCTTCGCAAGATGGATTGCGCTTTGATTGTCATAACCCAGCTCGTACTTGTCTTGATCATGGCCGAGTTCCATGAGGAATTTCTTCATCCACAACATCTCTTAGCTTGCCTCAGTAGCGGCAATGTACTCAGCCTCTGTTGTAGATAGTGCAACACATTTCTGAAGTCTTGATTGCCAAGAGACAGCTCCTCCGGCAAATCTCATCAAATATCCTGTAGTCGACTTCCTCGAGTCGGCGTCTCTCCCTAAATCAGAATCCGAGTAGCCTTGCAACTCGGCTTTGCCTTCTCCAAATCGGAGACATAAGTCGGTCGTACCTCGGAGGTACTTGAAGATCCACTTCACTGCTTCCCAGTGCTCTTTGCCGGGGTTTGACAAATACCGGCTTACCATTCCAACAGCATACGCCAAGTCGGGTCTAGTGCAAACCATTGCATACATCAAGCTTCCGACGGCGGATTGGTAAGGGACCTTCATCATCTCATCTTTGTCTTCATCAGATCTCGGACATTGCTTCTGGTTCAGCTTTATGTGTCCGGCAAGGGGGGTGCTCACTGTTTTGGCTTTGTCCATGCTGAATCTCTTCAGAATCTTCTCAATATATTTCTCTTGACTTAGCCACAGTAGCTTCTTCTGTCTATCTCGGATGATCTTGATTCCGAGAATCTGCTTTGCAGGGCTGAGGTCCTTCATTGCGAAGGACGAGCTCAACGCCTTTTTTAGGGCGGCTATCCTCGATTTATCTTTCCCTACAATAAGCATGTCGTCAACATATAACAACAAAATCAGAAAATCTCCAGCCTCATACCTCTTCATAAATACGCAGTGGTCGGCATCTGTCTTTTCAAACTTATGACCAGTCAAGAATGATTCAAACTTCTTGTACCACTGCCGAGGTACTTGCTTCAAGCCATAGAGGCTCTTTTTCAACCGACATACCAAGTCTTCTTGGTCTGGAGCTTGGAACCCTTCTGGTTGCTCCATATATATCTCTTCTTCTAAATCACCGTGAAGAAATGTCGTCTTCACGTCCATTTGTTCTACCTCGAGGTCCATTGAAGCCGCCATGGCTAACACGGTTCAGACCGAGGTCATATTCACAACAGGAGAAAAAATCTCCTCAAAATCAACTCATTTCTTCTGATTGCAGCCTTTCACTATAATTTGGGCTTTGTATCTCGGCTTTTTCCCGTTCTCTTCATTCTTAATCTTGTAGACCCATTTATTTTTCAAAGCTCGTCTTCCTTTAGGCAACTCGGTCAGCTCATAAGTCTGATTCTCGTGCAGAGACTTCATCTAGTCTCGCATTGCCTTTTCCCATTCTTCTTTCTCTGAGCTTGTCACAGCCTAATCATAACTCTGAGGCTCACCGTCTTCAGCAACAACGGTGTATTCATCGGATGGGTATCTTGTAGAGGGTCTTCTTTCTCGAGTTGGATATCTCGGCTGTTCTTCAGCTTGAGAACCCGGTTCATCAATTTCATCCCGGATCTCATCATCAACTCGGACCTCAGTGTCTTGGTCATCTTCAGCTTGTTGCTGATCATCATTTTCTTCATTTTCTTGATTTTCTCCCACTGCTTCAGCTCGGACAGGAGGGATGGGTTCTTCACGTCTGACAGTAACCCGAACTTTGGGCTTCGAGATGTCATGAATGTTCTCATGCTCATGAAAGATCACATCTCGGCTTCTCACGATCTTCTTATTGATTGGATCCCAAAGTCGGAACCCGAACTCAGATTTTGGTGAACCGAGATAGATGCATTCTTTTGTCTTCGCATCAAGTTTTGCCCTTTCATCTTTAGGGATATGCACAAAAGCTCGGCATCCAAACACCTTCAATTGATTGTAGGCCGTTTTCCGACCTGTCCAGACTTCTTCTGGAATTTCTCCTTCAAGTGGCCGTGATGGTGAGAGGTTGATCAAGTCAACAGCAGTTTTGACGGCTTCTCCCCAGAATGATTTTGGTAACCCGACATTGGATATCATGCTTCGTACCTTCTCTTCAATTGTTCTGTTCATCCTCTTAGCAAGTCCATTCAACTGTGGAGTCTTGGGGGGCGTCTTCTCAAGTCGGATCTCGGCCGCTCTACAGTATGCATCAAATGGGCCGCAATACTCACCACCATTATCAGATCGGACCACCTTCAATTTCTTTCCAGTCTCCCTTTCAACCATAGCATGGAATTCTTTAAAGGATTAGAGTACCTCGTCTTTAGACTTCAACAAATATACCCACACTTTGCGGGAATGGTCATCGATAAATGAAACAAAGTACTGAGCTCCTCCAAGAGATTTCTCCGACATGGAGCAAATATCAGTATGGACGAGGTCAAGAATATTCCTTCGTCTTCTTGGTTGATCCAGTCTCACAAAAGAAACCCGGTGCTGCTTTCCAGCTAGGCTGTGCGTGCAACTCTCCAACGCTTGGCCTTTCAACCCGGTCAATAATCCTTTCTTGTTCAGGATCTGTAGCCCTTTCTCGCTCATGTGGCCGAGGCGCTTGTGCCATAGCTCCAAGCTAGGTTCATCTCTGACAGAATTGGCTTCTCCGCCATTAATCTTTCCTTGCATCACGTACAAGGAGCCTTCCTTCTTACCTCGGGCCACGACCAAGTTTCCCTTGGCCAGCTTCCATCTAACACTATCGAAGTAGTTCACTAACCCGGCATCGTCAAGTTTGCTACCGAGATTAGGTTCAAACGCATGTCAGGAACATGCCTTACGTCTTTCAGCACAAGTCGGCATCCGGCATCTGTGGTCAGAGTTACATCACTGACACCAACAATCTTGCTGGTCACTTGATTTCCCATCTTCACGACTCCAAAATCACCACCTCGATAAGAAGAGAAAAAACCTTTGTGTGGAGTAACGTGGAAGGAGGCACCGAAGTCAACAATCCAGGTGCAGTCATCATATGCAACATTCAAATAATTATCCTCACCAAGGAGGAATATCTCGGCATTCGAGTTTGCAGCCACCGCAGTGGTGCTCTTGTCTTCCCTCTTCTTGGGAATAATCTGATCCGGCTTCACAGAGCCGTTCTTCTTGTCATTTTGCAAGGTCCAGCAGTCTGGCTTCTTATGGCCTGTCTTTCCACAGTAAAAGCACTTCAACTCATATTTCGGCTTTGACCGACCTCTGAACTTGTCTCGTCTGTCTCGACCTCTACCGCGACTCTTACTTCTACCACGGGAGTCAGATTTCCCTTTATTCTCAGCAACGTTGGCCTCAGACGTACTCGAAGTACCTCGTTCTCTTTTCCTGGATTCTTCGCCCAGGAGGCTGTCTGTCACGACATCCATCTTCAATTTTCCATCTGGAGTCGAGTTATTCAGGGTCACCACCAGAGTATCCCAGCTTTCTGGCAGCGAGCTCAATAGCAGCAATGCCTGCAATTCTTCATCAATTTTCATATCAACCTTTGACAGCTGATTCACAATACCTTTGTAGGTTTTCAGGTGTTCAATCATGCTCATGTCGTCCTTGTATTCAAGCTTAACAAGTCGGCGAACCAGGTGTGCTTTGTTCCTGGGAGTCTTCTTCTGAATCATGGACTCTAATTTCGTCCACAACTCATACGCGTTCGTGAATTCGGACACGTGCTCAAATAGGCTTTTATCAATATATTTCCTGATCGTGGCTACCTCCTTTCGACTCAGGATCTCCCACTCCTTAGCAGTTTTGCATGCCGGTCTCTCATCAAGGATAATGGGCTCATGCAAATCTTTGCAGTAGAGATGATCTTCCATCATCGGTCTCCAATATGTGAAATTATCTGCGGTCAACTTGAACATATCTCCATCATGAGTTATGCCACTGGTCTCCATCTCGTGTCCCTCAGAACCCGTCGAACTCGGGCTCTGATACCACTTTGGGAAAACTCGGTTCCCTCAAGCTCGGCTCAGGGGCTTTTGTGCCGAAGTCAATCAACAAGATCCTGATCTTGGATCTTGGCAATACCTTAGCCAGAACTTCACCAGGTCAGGCAGCGCAGCGGAAAAATCAAAACGTAAACACAGGAGAGAGAGAGAAGAAGAACACAACCAGATTTAACGTGGGAAAACCTTCTTGAATTAAGAAGTAAAAACCCACGGGACCTAGTCCAGATCAAAAATCCACTATGAAAATAATGGTTACAAATAATTAGAATACACCAATGTGGTGGTTAACTCAACCTCTCCAACAATGGTGATAATCAAACTACCCTAGAGATGTTTCACTCAAACTCTCTCTAGAGATCTCTCAAATGCAAAGCATAAAGATTTACTCAAACAATCAAATAATTTTTCTCTCAAATTTGTTCTCTCAAATCTGACCTAGCCTCCACCCTCAACTAATGAGTATATATAGCGGAGGTGGAAAATTAGGGTTAGGGTTTTTAGGAAACCCCTCAAATGGGCTTGGGCTTAGCATTGAAGGAGGAAGCCCAACACTAAATTCCTAGGTTCACAAGCAGTTTTACTATGAGGCTTTGAGCTGGGATTATTTAGTAACTCTGATTAGATGTATTTCTGTGTACAGTTAATGTCATTCCATCTGTGTGTATGGTTCATTCTTGCAGTGTTAAGTTAATCAATCATTTTTGTGCGTTGCATCAAAGATTATACTGTATAAAAAGTTGGATCTTGATTTTTCTTGTACGTAATGTGACGAGATCAAGGGTTTTGTGTAGTTGATAGTTCAAAGAAGACTGATCCAAAGGCGCAGGCCTTGAAAACTGCTAAGGCAGTCAAGTCAGGCGCTACCTTTAAGAAGAAGGCCAAAAAGATCCGAACATCTGTTACATTCCACCGGCCAAGGACTTTGAAAAAGGATAGGAACCCTAAATATCCCCGAATCAGTGCTCCACCAAGGAATAAGCTTGATCACTATCAGATTCTGAAATATCCCTTGACAACTGAGTCTGCAATGAAGAAGATTGAAGACAACAACACTTTGGTTTTCATTGTTGACTTACGAGCTGACAAGAAGAAGATCAAGGATGCAGTAAAAAAAATGTATGACATCCAGGCCAAGAAAGTAAACACCTTGATCAGGTGAGCCATTAATTAGTGATTATTTTTTAAGTTGTCTGGTAATTCATATTTGCTAATAATGGCAACGGTAGACCGGCAGTGAATTTGATATTGCAATCTCCTTTTCTAAGCTTTTATTATATTGATACATACATGCTTGCATGGCTACTGTTTTTGACAAGGGCTCATGTTGCGCATTGCACAGGGCAACATTGAAATGTGACACATTTTAAATGTATTTAACATAGTCCACTGTGACAATAACATGCAAATGGAACAACGAATTTATATGAAAAAGTTGCATGCTTACTTAAAACAGCTACTCTCTCTTTTTAATTTGAATTTTTCTGTTGCAGGCCTGATGGCACCAAGAAGGCATATGTCAGGTTGACACCTGATTATGATGCCTTGGATGTAGCAAACAAGATTGGGATTATCTAAGTAAGTTAATGCCGGGCTTCACCGAAGTTTGGTTTCTATTTAGATGTTAGTCTGTTTTATGGTGATTATTGATGGAGATTTTTGAAGCAACGTTAAGTTCTAAATTTTGCAGTTTATTATTTGGTGTATTTTAGCTTAATCGGAATTAAGTTTACTTTTGTTACAATTTCCAATTTGATGAGTAAAGAAGCAGCACGCTATTATTTTCCAATGTTAGTTTAGGCAGCTTTTTCAACTAAAGGATGGTGGCCATAGTGCTGTCACTTTGACGAATTCTATATTGAATTTAATTTAATTTTGATGCACTGTTAACAGAAATGAGAAATTCGTAAAAAAATTGGATATTAACAAAAATAAAAATAAAATTAGCCAGAGTGCTTTGGAAATAAACTTTTATATTTGTTATTTTTGGGATATTCACGCCATTTAAAGAACGTTAACCACTTGAGGTTTTTATAAACTATAATTGAAAATATGCTAACCTGAAATGTAAATGTTGAAGATGAAGAATGATTTAATTATATTTCAAACATTCTCCATTTTATGTGAAGAGTCCGTGTAAAAAATGTAGATGTGTAATTTGTCTGATTTTGTCATGTAGAATCCGAAGTTTTTGAGAGTGCGTTACTCTTATTACAAATTAATGGACCAAACTGTTGACGTCCAATCTCCAAATTTTGTGAGATTTTAGAGGGAACGGATATACCTTTGTGGGGGGAAGTTTTCATTCCTCAAAGTTTCTTGCAATGTGTCTAAAGATACTGAACACTATTTTAGCATCGAGGTTATGATTTACATGGGATCTGCAGAGGGGACAATATGTGTCGATGCAAGAAATATGAAAGCGGTGGGGACAATATGTGTCGATGCAAGAAATATGAAAGCGGTGGGTGCAATATGTGTCAATACACTCAATGAGTTCAGCTGCAATAGACAATCACTAGGTGATAATTATAATAGTACGTAACTTTGTTCTTGCAGTTCAATAGATTTTTGTCATTACTTCATTACTTAAAATGAAAGTATGATTTTCTTTCTTTTTCGTCGTCGTTTTTTTTTTACATTACTTCATTACGTAATTTTTTGTCTTCTTATTTATTTTACGTAATTTTGTCAATCTCTGTTAGCTTATATTTTTCGTGTATTACTAATGTTCTTGCTGCAACTCATATGAAAGGGTCACAAGCTGGAGTGCACTTTGTGGGAGCATTATGTGGATGAGGTCCAATCTTTTTTGGAAAACAGTGACACTCCTCATAACGTCATGATAGTCCAGCTAGGCAGGATAAAATGTTTTAGGGGTATGATTTTAACAATCTTTTTTAACAAAACGTTATGCTTCTGTATTATGTTTTATTCACGTTATTTTATTTTTGGCTTTTCGATTTTTATTTGATATACTCAACTCGATAGGTAAGGTTGGGTTAACAAATACAAAATATACAATGAGGATTGTCATGGATTCGAAGATGCCAGAGATCGTTGAGTTCAAAAAATGGTGTGTTTGTTATTCTTGAACTCATTTGACAATTTATTCGGTTAATCATTTATGGTGTTATGATTTTTCTCTTTATAGTCTTTCGGCTGATGGTGTGGAAAGTAGTCTAAGGATGACTCAGTTGTCTACTCAGTCCTCCTATTCTTACGAAAATGATTTTCTGAAGGAGACCAAAAAGTAGTCTATCAGTGATGTGAAGCTTTGTGGCGAGGTAAATATCGAATTTTTGTTTTTTCGCTTTTCTTGAATTATATCAAGTCTGTATGAATGATGTGAACTGTTTGCCTGCAATTGCTATATTTAAGGTTACGACTTGGGAAGATTATTATCCGAGGTAATATATTGTTCTTGGTTTTTTTTTTGTGAATGTATTGTTCTTGGTTTTTAATTTGTCTTTAATCTGTATGCTTAATATATTTTTTTTCTGATATACAATTTTCCAAAACAATAGATTTAGTGTTCAGGTAAGAGTTGTGGATAACATGGATTCCACATCATTTCTTCTGTTTGATCACGACTGTGTGTCTTTGTTGGGGATGAGTGCTGGTGAATTGCGTGAGGTGCATTGCAAGAGGGTTTGTATTATTATTGCTGTGAAATATTGAAAACGTATATCTTGACGTAGAGTGCACTCTGTTCGCGCTGTAGTTGTTATTTTTTCCCCCTGTTTAATGGATCATCCTTTTTTTTCTGTAGGATTTGGATTTGGATCAAAGTTGAGATGCTCATCACTGATTTTTCTTTCTTTTTTTAAATAGATTTGATGCAGAAGTAGATGAGACCACCCCGTAGATTTGGCAACTATGTCTTGAGGATGATTTTTGTGTGTCTTGGAGACGAAATGTTTATAGGATTGTTGTTGTTATTATGACTTTTATTTGCAATGTCTTTTGTTCTAGTGACAACTAATATGGTATATTCATAACCAAAGTTTTTTGTAATGGACTACCCCATGAAAGCTGTTTTTTGCAATGGATTCCTGATATGTTGATGTGTGGCACTCTCCCATTGTTTTTTTCAACATTGATTCAAAACTTCTAGCGAAAAAAAATAGTACTCTCTTGCTGCTGAAAAATCAGTTATATCTTCTAGTATCAATAACGACGTTAATTAATATTAAAAGCAAAAATTGTAGTGTTATATGTTGTGCAATAAATGTTAATAATAAAATGATTAATCCAATCTTTGATTATGTTTTGGTTCGTCTTTTAAAAGTTTAATTTTACAAGTTCGATTTTACTCAAACAAAGACTGAGTAAACAAAAATTATAATCTGACTCATTGAATAATTCAAAAAACACATACTAACAACTGATAGCATATCGTTTTGGAAATTTATATGTCAACAAATCTTAACAGGTTATTTCTTTTTGTTTCTTTTCTTTTCTTTCTACATTGTCATTTTTTGAATTTAAATTTGAATTTAGAACGATGGTGTATTGGGGACTATCTGTCATCAAAACGCTGCATCTAATCTACTGTTTACTCAACGTAGGAATTAATTAGATCTCAGGTTTAATGACCGTTGCTTAATTTGAGGAATAATGGTTTTGAAAATCATCTAATATAATTAAAAGCTTAATTTGGGGAGCATCTGTCATCAAACCGTTGCTTAATTTGAGGAATAATGGTTTTGGAAATTGTCCAATATAATTAAAAGCTTAATTTGGGGACCATCTGTCATAAAAAATTTGGAAATAAATTAAATGAAAAAATCTGCATCTAATCTTTTCGTTGATTTAATTCGAAATTTGGAAATAAATTAAATGAAAAATTATGTAAACAATTTTTGGTGACAGACAACTCATTGAATGTCTCACTCAATTCTACATTGGAATTTCTAAATTAATAATAACTCAACTCTTCTAAATTTTGAATTTATGTTTAAATTTGAATTTTTAACTTTGTAATGGTGGGAAAAATTTTGGAACATTTTTTGTGACAGACAACTCATTTAATGTCCCACAATTTTTATTTTATCGTATATTATGAGTAAAAAAGACCTCTACTTTTTTTGTTGTATATCCCACTACTTTTTGCATGGATAATTGTTAGCCCTATTAATGTTGCTTGAAAAAAAAATTAAAAAAAATTGTAAAATAACAAAATTATTTATATTGTAAAATTAATTCAAAATTTGGAAATAAATTAAATAGAAAATTAAGTGAACTTAATATGTGGCAAAAGAGTTCAGCATTTAATATTTATGCAGTGAGAAAAGATATATATAACAATATGAATTTAATATAAAATTATAGGTTAAACAATAAAATATTTAAAATTATAAAATACATTTATAGTCGATAAAAATTATTTAAAATTTCAAATTTCAATGAAAAAATAAGAAATGGCATAATTTATACTTTACAAAAAATAAATTAAAATTTTAACATAAAAATTTTAAATATACATGTATAACCAATTAAAAAAAATACCTGTACTTAAAAAAATATTTAACATAAAAATTTTAAATATACATGTATAATCAATTAAAAATATATATACAAATCATAAATTAAAATAGAAAAAATTACATAATAAAATATGTATAATTAATATAAAAAATTTTAAATTTAAATATTTAAATTTAAATAAAAAATGACGTCTGTCATTATGTAAAAAATTATTAAAATTTAAGAACTATAAAAATGAAAATTTTAATTTAGTATATAAAAAAGATATTAAACTTTCATTTTTTTTATCGCAAGAGTGTAATTAACACAAATACTTGCAAAAAACAATTATTTATATAAAATGCTGACAGTTAGAGGTGAAAAACTGGGTTCGGCCCAGAGGGCCGGCCCGCCAATATATTTTTATAATTAAATTGAAATTTTATCATTTTTCTTTTATAATTAAATTACTAAATCTGATTACAATTTTTGTAAATACAAATTTGTGAAATTCCAAAGACTAAGGACACTATTCCTTGCAAAAAAAATATTTATATAAAATGCTGATAGTTAAGAAGTGGAAAACTGGGCTCGGCCCAGAGGGCCGGCCCGCCAATATATTTTTATAATTCAATTGAAATTTTTTCCTTCTTCTTTTATAATTAAATTACTAAATTTGATTTTAATTTTTGTAAATATAAATTTGTGAAATTCCAAAGACTAACGACACTATATGTGGCACTGTCTAGAGTAAAGAGCAAGCATGGATTGAAGTTATTGATACTTGATGAAAACAGTTGTGTTACAAATAGTACCCTTAATATAGTTTACAAGGAAGTATTTCAAAGATTAATGTCGTAAATTTCCTTCTGTCTACTATAAGATAACATCACTGCTTGGTACAGGTAAAGACAAAAAAAAATGGCAATGGAGTGCTTTTTTACTTATATTCGTTACCATTTGGTTTTTTTTAACTGCTACTTTTTTTTCTCTTGCAAAAATCGTTTTTCATGCACACATGGTATATTGTTAACTGCTATTTTTGAACAAACAATATTCCGTGGTCATCAATATACTTTGAAGCATAAAGAAGCACCACAGTAGCTCCTGCTCCAAGATACAGAAACAATTCAGAATAAGTTGCACCACCTGAGCCACTAAAACAAGTAATTTTGATAAATATAATCTAAGAAATAATGAACATTTTAAAATAGGATGAAGACCACCATTCAAAATGCATGCAAATAACTTAAGAAAACAAACAGGCCTGAACCAGAATTGTTATTCCATGGAGCATAAAATTTAAATTGAATGGAGCTTGAGCAGGTTGTTAACTACAAGTCTACGAGTATTACAATGCTCCATGAAAGTGTTGAGATACAGCATGTAGATCATCAACCTCCCTCCAATAGTCACCAAACTGAAACGAACCTTCACTCTCCCTAGAAGGAAAACTCAACAACTCATCAGTGATTAAAAGTGGTTGTTATTCTTGCTTAACAAGCTCATTAACCCCTCAGATTACAAACAATCTAGAATCTGTTACGACCCTGGACTTTTATAACCAAATCTTTTCTTCAAGCAACAAAAAGAATCGAAGAGGGGAATGAATTACAGAGAACAGAAACATAATTTTTATTGAGTTCTGAATACTTGATAGAAAAGGACTTCTGATAGACTATGCTATCTCAAACAAGAACACAGAAAGGAAAATTATACTGAAAGTTGAAAATACCAACGGCAGATTCGAGGATGCCGGCAACTCCAGAAGGTTTTTCAGCGAGAGAAAAGAGAAGTTTGTTACAAGATTTTAGCTAAAAACCCCAAGTGGTCCCTACGCTACTATATGTAAAACAGAATGTAATTTTAGAAGGTAAATGTAATTGCTGGGCCAGCTATCTCTTTGGAATTCCTTATTTTACTATTTATCTGGCTGATAGTTAATGGGCCACTTCTCAGCCCAATAACCTTTTGTCCATCTTCACTTCACTCAGTCACTTGTCAAAGCCCAAAAATCTTTAAGCCATCCAGGTGTCTGCCTTAGTCTCTTGTCTCTTCTTCTTTGTCCACGTATGTTCTTGTTTGTCCTCCTCTGGTCAGTCTCGTTCTCCTTTCCCTGGTCTACAGCACCCAAGCCCTCTACCATATTAGTAGGTTCGATAGAAGGGGTTCTATCAATTCCCTCCCTCCCTGAAAAATCAATCTTGTCCTCAAGATCAAAACCAGGAAAAGCTTGACAGAACTCTGTGTAGGAGACCCAAGTCACGTCCTCCAGTGGTAAACCGTCCCACTACACCAAAAGTTGCAAACTTTCCTTTCTTCCTCGTTGGATGACACGGGTTCTGAGTACCGCCACTGGTTTGGTGACTGGGTGTTTATCCCAACTGATCTGTGGAAGGGGTGTCAAATGAAAGGATGGATTCTGTCGATATGGTTTGAGGAGAGATACATGGAACACCGGATGTATCCTCGATTCAGCCGGTAGATCCACACGATACGCCACCTGACCAACCCGTTCGGTGATGGTGAAGGGTCCATAGTAACGTCTCCTGAGTTTGGAGAAGGTTTGATTGCGGACGGAGCTTTGTCTGTAAGGTTGTAGCTTAACGAGCACAAGAGTTCCCACTTCTAAATGCACATCTCTTCTCCTTTTATCTGCCTGTATTTTCATTCTTTGTCTGGTTCTATGCAAGGTCTCCCTAAGTTGTTTGATCATGGCATCTCTTCTTTTCAGCAACTCGTTCACTGCCTCAATTGGAGATGTGGTACCTTCGTACGGTGGTATATTGGGAAGAGCTCTGCCATATACAATTTGAAAAGGGGAAACTCCGATTGAAGAGTGATAAGCCGAATTGTAAGAAAATTCCGCCCATGGCAGGTAATGCACCCAATGCTTTGGTGTTTCCATTGCATAACAACGCAAATATTGCTCTAGACCTCTGTTGGTAACTTCTGTATGTCCGTCTGTTTCAGGGTGGTTAGCGGTGCTGTAGCATAGCTTAGTGCCGCTTAAACGGGCTAATTCAGACCAAAACTTGCTCACAAATATGTTGTCACTGTCAGATACTATCGAACGAGGGATTCCATGTAAACGACAAACATTTTCCACAAAAACTGAAGCTACCTTAGTGGCCGTGAAGTTTGGGGAAAGAGCAATAAAGTGTGCATACTTGGAGAGACGATCTACCACGACTAAGATGGCTGTCTTTCCTTCTGAGTTGGGAAGCCCAACAATGAAATCCATGGACAAATCCTCCCAAATAGCCAGAGGTACGGTTAAGGGTTGTAGTAAGCCTGCCGGTGACATTGGTTGGTACTTTGTTGCTTGGCAAATTGGACAAGTTCTAACAAATTCCTGAACATCTTTTTTTAGATTAGTCCAGTAATAATTTGGAAGTATCCTCTGCAACGTCTTCTTGACTCCCCCATGCCCTCCGATCAAAGAAGAGTGGAATTCATGCAAGATGACCATTCTGAGTTCTGAATTGGAAGCAACCGTGACTCTGCCCTTGTACAGGATCAATTCCTCACGCAAACTGTATTGTTCATACCCTTCAACACCACTTTCAATTTTGTCTTTCAATTGGATTAATTCTGTATTGGTTTGACCCTCTGACTTTATTTGTTCAATCAGGTGGTGAGTAACCTGTGTTAGGACCATTGTGCATGCAGCCTCTGCTTGTCCTGTTGAATCCGCTTCTGATTTTCGAGATAGCGCGTCGGCTACCCTATTCACAGCTCCTGGGTAGTACTCTATGGTATAATCAAATCCAAGCAGCTTAACCAGGAAGCGTTGTTGTTCAGGGGTTTGTATAACCTGTCCCATCATGTCCTTTAGGCTCCTTTGGTCAGTTCTAATAGTGAAAGGTCCCCCTAATAAATACTGCCTCCATTTAGAAACACCCTCAGTGATAGCGAACATCTCTCTCACATAGGTTGAAGCTTGTTGCATCTTAGGGTTGAGTTTCTTGCTGAAATAGGCTATTGGTCTGTTATCCTGACTTAGTACAGCTCCCACCCCAATACCTGAAGCATCAGTTGTCAACACAAATCTCCTAGTGAAATCTGGTAGTGCGAGAATTGGTGGGTTAGACAGGGCCTTCTTTAGTTCGAAGATAGCCTGGTCAGCCTTATCACTCCAAACAAAGGCATTCTTATGTAACAAAGCGGTTAATGGGGCTGCTATTTGAGAAAATCCACGAACAAATTTTCTGTAATAACCAGCCAAGCCAAGGAACCCGCGTAATTGTTTCAGAGTGGATGGTGTATTCCAATCCATTATAGCCCGTATTTTTCCCACATCTGGTCTCACCCCCTTTGCATCTACCACATGACCCAAGTACTCCACTTCCTCTTGAGCAAATGCACATTTGGATCTTTTGGCATACATCTGATTCTGCCGAAGACAATTCATAACCCTCCTTAGATGCTCCACATGTTCCCACACTGACTTACTATACACTAGTATGTCATCAAAGAATACTATAACAAACTTGCGCAGAAATTCCCTTAGAACCGAGTTCATAATACCTTGGAATGTTGCTGGGGCGTTAGTGAGCCCAAAGGGCATCACAATAAACTCGTAGTGCCCTTGGTGTGTTCTAAAGGCTGTCTTATACACATCTTCAGGAGCCATTCTAATCTGATGGTAACCTGAGCGTAGGTCCAGTTTAGAAAAAATGACTGCTCCTGTTAGTTCGTCCAACATTTCATCTACTGTGGGAATTGGAAAACGGTCGGAATGGTGACTTGGTTTAAAGCTCTATAATCAATACAGAACCTCCAAGTTCCATCCTTCTTCTTGACCAATAAGGCTGGGGAAGAGAAGGGACTCAAGCTAGGCCTTATAACTCCGGTATCCAACATCTCTTTAACCATCTTTTCAATTTCTGATTTTTGAAAATAAGGGTACCTGTAGGGTCTAACATTCACTGCCTTGGTTCCAGGCTCCAAATGGATTCGGTGATCCTCCAATCTTATGGGTGGTAGTTGTGTTGGTTTTTCAAAGATATCTTCAAACTCATGTAACACTGGTTGTATCAATGGGTGGCAATCTTTCTCCTCATATGGGTCTGCTGAATATTGGTGGTCAATAGTCTGCATTTGGAAGTAGGTGGCCACAGCATCAGAATGTGTCAGTTTTCGAAGTTGATGTAACTCGATGGGTTCCACCTGCAACCTACTCTCCCCTTGTAGCTCAATCAGTTTTCCTGCTCTCTCAAATTTCAGAACCAGATTATTGTAGTTGGTAGTCACATCTCCAAACTCGGACAGCCATTGAACGCCCAACACTACTTCAGCTCCTTGGATTGGGAGCACAAATAAATCTGGTAAGAACATGTGTCCTTGTAAGTTCAGTCCTATCTGTTGACAGACTCCTTTACACCCCAAGCGTGCTCCATTGCCCACTAGTACCTGGAACTGAGTGATGGGTTTTACTTCCAGCCCAAGAAATTTGACCATCCTCTCTTGCACAAAATTATGAGTAGATCCTCCATCTACCAACACTTGGACCGTTTTCTTATTGATGACTCCTCTCAACCGTAGTGTCCTAGAAGAATATTGGCCATCCATGGCATGTAAGCTAATGCCAGGTATTTCTTCCTCACCCCCAATTTTCTCATTGGTAACTTCCAATTCCTCATCTTTTTCCTCCTCTTCACCTTCTTGGATCATCATTAACAACATATTTCCCTTGCAGACATGGTTCCTGTGAAATTTTTCATCACAATAGTAGCATAGGCCTCTTTCTCTTTTTTCCATCATTTCTGCAGCTGACAAGCGTTTAATGGGAATGGTATCTCTGGACGATCCAGCCGCGTTGACCACTCCTTTGTTTGGTGTGGGCAGTAAACCCTGTTGAGGTCTAACTACCTGATTACTGGAAAAAAATTTCTGATACCCCAAGCGTGCAGGAGCTCTATCACTCAACTTATCCTCAACCACCTTAGCTAGCTCAATAGCATTCTGCAACGACTCTGGTAAGTGCATTCGAACCTCTTTTCGAATCTCCGATTTTAGACCATTCTCAAAATAACTTTGTAAGGAAATGTCATTAATTCCTATGATTTGGTTGGATAACCGTTCAAATTCTTTTTGATAATTTTCTATTGTTGTATGCTGTGTCAATCTCCCTAATTCACCTCTGAGATCTCGATATCTGGACGGGCCGAACCTGGATCGTAGTGCTACTATGAAGGCATCCCAAGTTGTTAGTCTCTGGCTCCTATCCATCCAATGAAACCATTCTTCAGCCGCTCCATCCATTTGGAAGGAGGTCAACGTGAGCTTATCTTAATCACTCAAATTATGGAATCCATAAAATTGTTGGATCTTGTGGATCCAAGGTTCTGGGTTCCCTCCTGTAAATCTCGGCACTGTGAACTTCACCGATTTATATGCATCATTCCCAAAGAAGGTATTCAGTCCAGTTTCACTACTGCTTCCTCCTTTCACTTCTGATTTATTTTTTTGATTCTGGTTCAGCTTGGCTTCCATTAATGTCAGCTTCAAGTTCATGTTCTGGAGCAATTCCCCAAAGACATTGAACTGATCTTCATGGCGAGCAAGCTTTGTAACGCATTCTTCTATCATGTTTGTTTTGACTGTGGATCGAGTTCCTTCCGCCATTTTTGCTTGAGGAAGTTGCCTCTCAATGAAAAGAGCACCAAATGATAGACTATGCTATCTCAAACAAGAACACAGAAAGGAAAATTATACTGAAAGTTGAAAATACCAACGGCAGATTCGAGGATGCCGGCAACTCTAGAAGGTTTTTCAGCGAGAGAAAAGAGAAGTTTGTTACAAGATTTTAGCTAAAAACCCCAAGTGGTCCCTATGCTACTATATGTTAAACAGAATGTAATTTTAGAAGGTAAATGTAATTGCTGGGCCAGCTATCTCTTTGGAATTCCTTATTTTACTATTTATCTGGCTGATAGTTAATGGGCCACTTCTCAGCCCAATAACCTTTTGTCCATCTTCACTTCACTCAGTCACTTGTCAAAGCCCAAAAGTCTTTAAGCCATCCAGGTGTCTGCCTTAGTCTCTTGTCTCTTCTTCTTTGTCCACGTATGTTCTTGTCTGTCCTCCTCTGGTCAGTCTCGTTCTCCTTTCCCTGGTCTACAGCACCCAAGCCCTCTACCATATTAGTAGGTTCGATAGAAGGGGTTCTATCAACTTCCTCTTTCCAAGGGTACTTGTCCTTCTTGAGAATCTCTCAGCTAAGTTTTTCCTACACTAATTGTTCCCCCAAAATATATTCTTCCCCTTTTTATACCAAAGTTCTCTCCTTACTAACAAACTGATACAAACAGGCTCCCCCATTAACTAACAGATACAAAAATACTTTCCTAGCTAACTGTTTTTGGCCTTCTAGAATACAACCTCCATGTCTTCAGTTGCCTAATATCCTTGTATGTAACAGAATCTCTATGGTAATTGACTTTAATATTAATACTATCAAAACCGTGGATTAATAGAATATAGGAAACTCAGAAGTTACACAAAACACATTAATGTGATTTTTTTTACATAAGTCAGACTTTATACTACAAGAGTAATATACGTAAAGCCTAAAGAAGAAACCTTGGTATTCGCAAACTGTAGTGCTTTCCATATTTCGCATGTAGACGAACAGAGCGGTCAGCACATAAAAATGCAAGTTTTGAATAGTCATCAGTTAAAACCTACACCAGCAAAAAAAAATCAATTATCGAATTAAAAGATTAAGAAAATATGTAGCTAAACTCAACCAACTAATCCCTTTGTAAATATAGCTTAAAATTTATGGGGGAAAATTAAAATATGTAGCTTATAATTTATGTAAATAAGATCAACTACACTTACCTTCTGTTTGATTGGTCTCTTCAATCCATGGACTTACCTGCAGGATCTCCTGAGACCGCCTTCAGATTCTTCTCTGGGTTTCGCTTCTGCGCTTCCATCTTCTCCTTTCCCCGCGTCATCTCTGTCTCTCTCCTCTTTCGGAGTAGTGAAACTCGAAACACTGTGACCAACACGGATGAGCGTAAGAGAGTGGAAGAGTACTGGTCAAAGAGTAATCACCATTTTTGGCTATGAGGTTTCTGTGACTGCTAAGAGAGAAATAATTTATATAGAGCAACAACGATGAGCGTAAACACAACAACGAGGAAGCTACGGGCGCAAACGAAATCAGAGCCTTCGAGATTGGATCCGCCATTGACACTTGAGAGAGAGACAGAGTTAACGAGGAAAGAGAGAAGAAATCGTGGGACTCTCTTTATGTGGATATTTTTCTGATCTAGGATTCACTTCCAATGTCACTAGGATTCATTTTTGGGGGAAAGAAAATAGAGAGGCGGGAAACGAAAAAAAAAATTCTAAGTTGGAGATTTCGAGTACAGAGACAGAGATATAATATAAAAGTTTTATTGAAAAAAATTGCTTCCAAATTTTAAATAATATAATATGATTTAATATATAAAAATAGAGTAGTTAAAATTTGAAGAAGAATTTGAAAAAAATAATTTGAAATATTAAAATTAAACTTTAAAAATAAATTTAATGTTAAAAACAAAAGTATATTTTCATAATATATAACTAAATAAAATAAAAACAATATCATTGCCCGATCAGAATAAATGTACCAAACACAATCAAAAAATTTAAAAAAACAAAGGAAAAATGATTATTTAATTAACTTACCAATCAAAATTAATATATAAATCCTCAATCACAATTAATGTATCAATCGTCAATCATAATTAGTGTATCAATCACTAATCACAATTAATGTACCCATAATATAAATCACTAATCAAAATTAATGTATCAATCAACGTGTAATCCTTAACAGAGATGACTAATGCTCAATTCTGGAGCGCCCAACCTCTGAGAGTTCTGTATGTGAAAGGTTCTGTATAGCGGAGGTCAAGCCATGATAAGGCGTCCCTTACCCAATAACCATTCTAATCCCCTTGTGGGCCAGTCAAATCAGAATCATTTAGTAAAAGATCACATATTTCATTAGTATTCATTTATTATTTATTTATTATTTATTATATTTATATATATATATATATATATATTACTACTTTGATTATTATTATTTTTATTATTATTTTAAAATATTACAATCATTATATTTTCTTTTTATTATCAACGCTTTCATGCTCATTTGGGATATTTAATCGATTAAATATAAATTTTACTCGATTAAACGAATTAAGAGGGAGATTTATTTTTCATTTATTTTATTCATCCATTTTCGACGGAATTCGTTTTTCGTCAAAAATCTTCGACGGAATCCAAATTTCGTCGAAAATCTTCTCAAAATCAATTTCTTTTTCATTTATTTTATTCATTCATTTTCGACGAAATTCATTTTCCGTCAAAAATCTTCGACGGAATCCATTTTCCGTCGAAAAATTTCACAAAATCAATTTCTTTTTCATTTATTTTATTCATCCGTTTTCGACGGAATTCATTTTCCGTCAAAAATCTTCGACGGAATCCATTTTCCATCGAAAACCTTCTCAAAATAAATTTCTTTTTCATTTATTTTATTCATCCGTTTTCGACGGAATCTATTTTCCGTCGAAAAATTTCACAAATTCAATTTCTTTTCCATTTTATTTTATTCATCCGTTTTCGACGGAATCCATTTTCCGTCGAAAAATTTCACAAAATCAATTTCTTTTTCATTTATTTTATTCATCCGTTTTCAACGGAATTCATCTTCCGTCAAAAATCTTCGACGGAATTCATTTTCCGTCGAACAATTTCATAAAATCAATTTCTTTTCCATTTTATTTTATTCATCCGTTTTCGACGGAATTCATTTTTCGTCGAAAAATTTCACAAAATCAATTTCTTTTCAATTTTATTTTATTCATCCGTTTTCGACGGAATTCATTTTCCGTCGAAAACCTTCTCAAAATCAATTTCTTTTTCATTTATTTTATTCATCCGTTTTCGACGGAATTCATTTTCCGTCAAAAATCTTCGAAAACCTTCTCAAAATCAATTTCTTTTTCATTTATTTTATTCATCCGTTTTCGACGGAATTAATTTTCCGTCGAAAAATTTCACAAAATCAATTTCTTTTCCATTTTGTTTTATTCATCCGTTTTCGACGGAATCCATTTTCCGTCGAAAAATTTCACAAAATCAATTTCTTTTTCATTTATTTTATTCATCCGTTTTCGACGGAATTCATTTCTTGTCAAAAATCTTCGACGGAATCCATTTTCCGTCGAAAAATTTCACAAAATCAATTTCTTTTCATTTTATTTTATTCATCCGTTTTCGACGAAATTCATTTTCCGTCGAAAACCTTCTCAAAATCAATTTCTTTTCATTTTTTTTATTCATCTGTTTTCGACGGAATCCATTTTCCGTCGAAAAATTTCACAAACTCAATTTCTTTTTCATTTATTTTATTCATCCGTTTTCGACGGAATTAATTTTCCGTCCAAAATCTTCGTCGGAATCCATTTTCCGTCGAAAAATTTCACAAAATCAATTTCTTTCCCATTTATTTTATTCATCCATTTTCGACGGAATTCATTTCATTGGCAGTAGTAGCATTGGAAGAACTCGGCACTGCATGGTTCCGTGAGGGAGTAGTGACAGCAGCATAGTTGTGCATAGAAGGTTGTGGATCTGACATGGCCTGAAAAGGTGATGGTGAATTTGGAGCTTTTACAAGCTGCAAAGGTTGTGGATTTGTCATGTTAGAAACAGCTTCAGAAAAGATCTCCAACATCAAGGGAACCCTCTTTATAGCCTGAAAGAGATTACCCCTTTGTGTTAAGACTTTTCCCTTGGCAAGGTTAAGAATCACTGCATCTGCAGGATCAATTGTAGGCCTTTCACAAGAGCGCAATGCAGGGAATAGAGTGCCACTTAAGCCTTGAACCGATGAGTTTTCCAATTGCTTTGAGGTAGAGGGCACCGACTTGTTCATATATTTATTGAGTTTTTCTATGGCTTCGTCTCTCTCTTGACAAGTCATCATATGCTGAATAGACATATCCTTAAGTGTCTGAGTAGTTTTCAAATGTATTTGTTTGACCTTCTCCAATTCATGCAAGACATGTATATACTTTTGCTTCCAGGTCTTAGCTTCCTAAGAGAGTAAACAAGGAAAAGTTAATGGAATTTGAAAAAAAATTAAATCTTTCACCGTTTGTTTTTCCCCTACCCCCAAGGTTGTCAAACTCGAGAGTCTACGCAAACTCGCAAGGGTGAACCAAAATCGTAAATCGTAGAATCTTAATACGAATCGTAGAATCGTAATACGGGATACAAATTATATTTATATATATTTATATGCATATAAAGTAATATAATAAGCAAAATTAATTCAACCAACCAGTAAAATAATGTCATACAATAGACATGATCAAGAAAAGGAGCAACATTTTCTAAAAAAATACAATATTCAAATTCACAAAAAAAATAAAAAAATTAACCACAATTTAATTGGTCCAGAAGCAAGCAATATTGAGAAAACATGACTAATTTGATCTTTCAATCTAGACTAATTTAATTTTTCAACGTGGACTAATTTGATTTTTCAAGTAAATTAAAAAGGATATAACAAAAAAAAAGAAAACAGAGGCAAAAACAAGAAAAGAAAAAAAAAGACTAATTTGGTTTAGCAAATAAAAAAAATTTGGTCATGTGTAAGTACTACCACTACTAGAAAAGTCCAAAAAAGTCCAAATTTGGTCATGGTTAAGCTAACTTTTAATGATGCAATTATGTAGCATCCTGCATACAACAATTTTGAAGTTGATTCTTTCAAACTTATGGAGCTCCTTGGACCCGAGAAGGTTGATCCTACTGATGTAAAGCTAATTAAGGATAAGCTTTTTGGTTATTCGACCTTTTAAGGTTGATCCTTGAGTTTAATGGGACATAATTTTATTTACCTTTTAGTATGAATGACCAGGTCTTCGAAGGTACATCTGGGATTGACAATAAATTTACAACTGTGCAATTCACCACTGAGGTATAAACTCTTTTTTTATTTTTTTATTTTTTATTCTTTTACTATTGTCTAACTTATTTAAAAATTAAATGTAAAATTATACATGAAAATTTTATTGTGGATTTTCATGAATGTATCTACTGATTGGTGACTTGGTATCTTTTGTGATCTATCCAATTGGTCAAGGAAGCTTTTCGGATGGGTAGGACCCAAATAATGTGTTAATTATTTAGTTTGATAGTTTTATTTTGGTAGTAAGTATAGTAGTGACTAGATTAGATTAGAGAAATCCTAGTAAAGAATAACAATATCCCTCCTGCATGTCAATACTGTAGTTAAAAAAACATTGCAGGGTGGTTTCGTTAGTATCAATAATGATTACATTGCTTCTCATTTAACTTGATTAAATGATAAATTTTACATTGTGTATTTGCTTTTGGAATGGTCACTTAATGGTTCTGGAAAACCAATTGATAATGGATCACGCATATTACCTGAGGCTTACTTGGACATATCAGGTATTATAATTTCTTCAGGGGTGGTCTAAATCTGAAGATCTAAATGCCATGCGAATTACAACCACTGACCCAAAAAAAGTATATCAAATATATTAATTTATTGCTTTTTTATAATCAATTTGATAAGTGTTTACCTTTGTTATCTAATATCTTGTAGTACTGATAGAATTTTATGCTATCTAGATGCAGAAACCTAAAGAAATTCATAACTTTCAACTTTCATGTGTACTAATATCTTGGAGCTACTCAAAATTTGTCTGGAGTAGTACATACTACATAGTCACGGTCCGTGATTTTCTAAACCAAATGAATGAATGGATGATTTTTGTTTTGTGATACTTTGTTTTCTAATAGCTAGGAAATAAATTTGTATTTGAACTGAGGCCCCTAGTCTGGAATATATGATTTTATAGGGACAACTAGGAGTTTCTTTGAGAGCCTGCAAAATTTGGCGGTGAATAATAAGGTGGATTATGGATGTGTCCAAGCCGAACTCTACTTACTGGGTGTTGGTCATGTGAAGCCAACCTTAGTTGGCCTAAATAAAATCTTTGTATGAATTCAACTTGGCGCTGAAAGGGTAAGAGGTAGTGATAAAGGGTACTGTGCACACCATGTTTCTTTTTGCAGAAAGTTTCTTATAGTTTCTTTTTGCCAACAATCTTAATTCCTATCAAATTAAGTAATTTCAACTCTAATTTTATAATCTGCCTCTTGCAGATTTCCCCTCTCAGTGAAAAGATTGAGAGTATTAATGATCAGTATTGAACCTTAAGAGCAGAGGAGGTAAAGATTTCTTATTGTGTTTATTTCTTTCTTAAATTTATTTTAAAACATGATCTTAAAATATACATGATCTTAGGGATTTATTATGATGTGATTTTATTAATTAGGCACTTCTCCCCACCGTAGACAGTTTCAAGTTGGAAGATGAAGCTCCTGATGAAGAAGAAGATGGCCAGAGACAGAGAAAAAAGCCAAGGAACAGAAAGATTGTTTATTAATGTGAAGTTCAAAAAAGACAGAGAAGAGATTGTTATGTTGAATTATAAAGTCAGTTTTGCGTTGTGTATTGGTATGTTATATTTTTGTTTGTTAATTTTTTAAGGTTACAAAATAGATTTTACTATATTGATTAAGGAGATTTGATTTTGATTAAGGTGATTTGATTTTGATATGTTGTTTATTTTGATTATATTTTTTTATCAGGTGTAGTATAGAAAATTGATATTAATTTTGTAGACAGAAATTTTAAAAAATAATTTTAAAATTTTTCGACGGAATTTATTTTCGATGAAAATTTTTAAATCAGTTTTCGACGGAATTTATTTTCTGTCGAAAACTTTTTCAATAATTTTCGACAGAATTCCATTGATTTTTCGTCGAAAATTTTCGATAGAATTCGTTTTCCGTCGAAAACCATTACAACAATTTTCGACGGAATTCTATTCATTTTCCGTAGAAATTTTTTGACAGAATTCATTTTCCGTCGAAAACCATTATAATAATTTTCGACGGAATTCCATTGATTTTTCGTCGCAAATTTTCAACGGAATCATTTTTCCGTCGAAAACCAATACAACAATTTTTGACAGAATTCCATTGTTTTTCCGTCGAAAATTTTTCACGGAATTTTAATTCCGTCAAAAAATGTTATCAACAAAGAGAAATTCGACGACTTGAATCCCTTCGAAAAATCCATTTTCGACGGAATTTTCACCATTTTCGACGGAAAAATTCCGTCGAAAAAATTGACTTTTCTAATCTGATTGGCAGATTAGTTCATAGACACACGGGCACAGACTTTTGGTTCATCAAGAAACTGGAGATTATGGCGCTGTTTGATTTCTATATTGGAAAACAGTTTTTTAGTTTTGAAAACAAAAAAATTAAAAAAATTGTTTGATAATGGTTATTCTATGAAAACGTATTAAAAACTGTATCTGCGTTTTGATTTTTAAAACTAAAATCAGAGAACATCTCAGAGATGTTTTTTGGATTTTGATTCTGAAATATAAAAAAAAACACGGAAAACTATGCAATGTAGTAATAATGTAAGAATTGAAAACAATAGAAAAATGAATAGCATTTTATAGAAATTTGAAAACAATAGAAATTAAAAAAACTGTTTTAGCTTTCACTCTCTTCAAACAGATTTTATTGTTTTTCAATTTTTAAAATTCTTTTCAAAACATTGTCATCAAACAAGTTTTTTCTTCTTTTATTCTACGAAACAATATTTATAAATTGCTCTACAAAATAATTATAAAAACAAAAAAATTAAAACACAATCAAACATGTCGTATGTATGACTCAAGTGAAATAATGAATAGACAAAGATAAAGTATGAATAGGAAGGGAATTATGCAATGACCCACCTCGGCATAACTGAATGTGGGATCAAAGAATTCGTCCATGGAGCTCTGTTGTGAACGAAAATGGGAAGAATAGACAAGATTGGAAAAACAAACGTATTGGTTAGAGAGTAATGAAAATTAGGTATATTGACACTTATTTATAGAGACAATGAGTGTACGTGAGACTAGAGATAAGGCAAAAAGACATATCAAGGAATATTAAAATCTTCCTTGTAGAAAAAAAATATCGAGTTTCCATTTTCTTTTTTTATACATTATTTCTATATTCTATTCGGTGATATGATTTGAAAATGAATTTTTATTCTCTATCAGGTGATATGGTTTGGATTACTCAAAATTTACTTACTATTTTTTAGGATACTGTGGCCAATGATTTAATTTGATTAAATTTTCCTTATATATAATTTCTCTAATAAACAAAAATATAAACGCCAACTATTTCAATTTTAATTTAGTGAAAAAATCCAAAAAAATCCCTATAGTTTTCCTTTGAATACTAACCCCCTCATGCTTTTTTTTAATCACTTACATGTTACGCCCCTATGATTTTTTTTTTATCCAAATCCCTCTTTAACATTGTTATAAATTTAATTAATATATTTATTTTATTCTTCTTACAAGAAAAAAAATAAAGTGATGACAAAAAAAAGACCAAATATTTGAAAACTTCTAACATTTACAAAAAATACTAAAACTAAAATGAATTTACAAAAAATAAAGATATGATTTGAAAATGAATTTTTATTCACTATCAGGTCATGATATGGTTTGGAATCCTCAAAATTTACTTACTATTTTTTAGGATACTGTGGCTAATGATTTAATTTGATTAAATTTTCCTTATATATAATTTCTCTAATAAACAAAAATATAAACGCCAATTATTTCAATTTTAATTTAGTGAAAAACTCAAAAAATTCCCTATAGTTTTCCTTTGAATACTAACCCCCTCATGCTTTTTTTTAATCACTTACATGTTACGCCCCTATGATTTTTTTTATCCAAATCCCTCCTTAACATTGTTATAAATTTAATTAATATATCTATTTTATCCTTCTTACAAGAAAAAAAAGTGATGACAAAAAAAAGATCAAATATTTGAAAACTACTAACATTTACAAAAAATACTAAAACTAAAATGAATTTACAAAAAATAAAGATATGATTTGAAAATGAATTTTTATTCACTATCAGGTGATATGGTTTGGAATCCTCAAAATTTACTTACTATTTTTTAGGATACTGTGGCCAATGATTTAATTTGATTAAATTTTCCTTATATATAATTTCTCTAATAAACAAAAATATAAACGCCAATTATTTCAATTTTAATTTAGTGAAAAACTCAAAAAATTCCCTATAGTTTTCCTTTGAATACTAACCCCCTCATGCTTTTTTTTAATCATTTACATGTTACGGCTCTATGATTCTTTTTATCCAAACCCCTCCTTACATTACCATTGTTATAAACTTGGGAAAACTTCAAAAACACCCCTACAAGTTTCTTTAAAATCACTTAACCCCCTCCCCGAAATTTTTAACCATTTACCCTCCTATTTAAATTTTTTTTATCACTTACTCCCCTAATTTGATTTTTCACCCAAAATTTTGTTAACAGAGTTAAATTTTTTAAAAAATACAAAAATTACCCTTAATAGAAAAAAGAAAAACATAATTTCTTCTCCAAAGCAATTTTAGAAGAACTCATGGAATGTTTTCTTTAAGGTAGCCTTGTTAGAATTAGTAATTATTAAAATTATTTCCTACAAATTCCATTGCTATTAAACACCGCACTCACAATTGTTGGTGTCGTTCAAATAAAATGATTAAAGAGGCATCATCTCAGCAGGTTTATATCTTCCCTTTTCTATTATAAGATTTTTTGCTATTATATGACTAACAAATCTGACTTTAGGCAAATTTCCAATCTGAATCTAGGTTTATATTCGAATTCCAAGAACCCACAAGCAATACAACTTCCCAAATCGTATTTCATGTATAAAATTAAAAACTTAATAAAACCAAAACTTAATAAAACCAGTATGCCAAATTCTTTTAAGTCATTATACATGGGCTAAAAATATCAACGAGTTGATTACAAAGAAACCAACATGATACTCAATAGAATCGTTCAGTAATAATTCCCTAAGATGTAAATCATTCACAATATCAAATATAATCAAAATGAAAAAAACTTGCCACCGTTTAAAAGTAATAGTTTTAAGGAAAAACTTCAAAAAAAACTCCTACAAGTTTTCTCAAAATCACTTAACCCCCACCTCGAAATTTTTAATCATTTTATTTGAACAACAACACCAACAATTATGAGTGCGGTGTTTAATAGCAATGGAATTTGTAGAAAATAATTTTAATAATTACTAATTCTAACAAGACTACTTTAAAGAAAACATTCCGTGAGTTCGTCTAAAATTGCGTTGGTGAAGAAATTATGTTTTTCTTTTTTCTATTAAGGGTAATTTTTGTATTTTTTTAAAAAATTAACTCTGTTAACAAAATTTTGGATAAAAAATCAAATTAGGGGGTAAGTGATAAAAAAATTTTAAGTAAGGGAGTAAATGATTAAAATTTTTGGGAAGGGGATTCAGTGATTTTGAAGAAACTTATAGGGAGTTTTTTTGAAGTTTTCCCTATAAACTTAACTAATATATTTATTTTATCTTTCTTACAAGAAAAAAAATAAAGTGATGACAAAAAAAAGGACTAAATATTTGAAAACTTATACATTTGAGTTCTCTTTTTCAACAGTTAATGCAGATAAGTTACCTGCAGTAAGCCTAATACGAAGTCGTTTTGAGGCGAAAATCATGATGTTTTTCTTCAGGGTTACAGTCTTTATAATTATAATTTTCTAATCTTTCAATCCCAAAACGACGTCGTTTTGGAAGTAAATGCAGATAACTTATCTGCATTAACTGCAGAAATATTTTTCTGATAACATTTACAGAATCAAATTATTTTCATTTTTCTTTACATTAATCTTTTATATTATTGTTATAAGTTTCTAACATATTTGGTGTTATTTTTTCTTCTATTTTTTTCCTTAATCTATTTTGTTCTTTTTTATTTAGATATATTTGATCTTTTGTTATTTTTTATTTTTACTTTCAGTCTTTTCTGTAAGTGATATAAGTTTTCAAGATATTTGGTCTTTTTTTTGTTTCTTCACTTTATTTTTTTAATCAAAGAACGGTAAAATATGTATATTAGTTATTTTTCTAACGGTATTAAAAAAATGTTTGGATAGAAAACATGACAGAGAGGTAAATAATTAAAAAAATATATAGGAGAAAGTGATTCAAAACAAAATCACAGGGGATTTTAATCTTTTCTCTTTAATTTATAAATATTGAGTGGTTGATGTAATTGAAATAAAAACTAAAAGTTTAAACAACCTCTATTTTATTTTTTATTTCTCTTCCTTCATCTTCTTTAAAAAGACCTTTTTATGAGAATCTTTTAGACATTCCCATCTACAGTAACGAGATTTTTCTTATACGTACCTATCAAAGTATAATTTAAAAAATTATTACCGCATACCAAAAAAAAAATTATTACCTACTTTTATATATTTTTTAAATTACATAAATATCCCTAAATTTTAATACGGAGCAAAAATTGTGACATTAGATATTCTTTTGTTGTCTTATATAACTTCTAAGTTTGTCATTCTTCTTGTCAATTTTTTTCTTGAGGATATTCTTGCAGTTCTTTTTTATATAATTGTGAAAATATAAAATATTTCGAGCTAATGACTTTAGATCAAAATGAAGTTTGAAAAATAAAATATATTTAAAATCAATTATGTAAACTGTAATTCAAACATACACTAAGATGTTATGTAAATGTTTAAGAATGATTTTATTATATTTCTTAGACAGTTGTGCTTGGAAGTGTTATGCACAAGTCTAATTTTGTCATAATTTTAAAAGTTAAGTTTTATTTAGAAAAACATGAATGGAACTGAGAAGGAAGCTCTCATACTCTTATACTTTATCAAAACCAGGGATGCCATTGCCATTTACAGAAAGAGAGAAGGGAAACAACAGAAGGAAATTTCCTAAAGAGTTGTTGATCAAGTAAAGTCTTAACTAGATTTCAGGATTTGACCTATAAAAAAGTAGTGGTTTCCAATCCTGAAACTTGCAATTTTTGAATTGAGTGAAAGGACTCAAACCTTAAAATGGATTATTGAGGTTCATTAGATCTTTGAACACTGATGGGTAATCAAAGGGGGAAGGAAATTTTATCATAAACATCGATGCCTTTTTGGATTCCTTGATGCTGAGTGGTTCTTGACACTAGCATTTGAAGCAGAGGTGATAGCAGCAAAGTTGAGAATATTAGGATCCAAAGACTGTGAGGATGCAAGTGTTCGTTTCTTCTGAAATGAATTCCATGTATTTGGAAAGGTATTCAGCTCAATCCCAGAGCCAGTGGTATCAAAGTCTTTAACTTCAAGAGGTGGAATTTTGATTTCTTGCAAAGGAGGTGGATTTTGCCATGTAGGAAGTGGTCCTGCATGAAGGAGTGTCTGAAGCAATGGACCAGCATCCATTACAGCTTGAAGGAGTTTTCCCTGTTGTGGCAACACTTTTTCTTTTGCAATGCATTCAATCACTGCATCTGCAATATCAGACATGGGCTCTTCAGCATTGAAGTCTTGAACCAAAGGCTCTGCATCTGCAATATCAGACATAGGCTTTTCAGCACTGAAGTCTTGAACCAAAGGCTGGTGGTTTATATAACCCATGTTATGGGATTCAACAACCTTGATGTCTGAAAACTCTGGAGAAGACACTGCATCAAAAAAGGAATCAATAGGAGAGGTGACATGTGATAAACTGTTGTTGGATTCTGTAATGCTCGAATTTGCTTTAACTGCTGGAAGCATTAAAAGGCTTTCGTCTTGGATTTCAACTATTGTGTTTTTCAACTCGTTTGATGTTGAAGATACTAGCTCGGTCATTAGTTTCTGGAGTTGTTCTCTGGCTTCGTCTCTCTCTTGGTAAGCCTCCTTAAGCAGATCGAGCAATTCCATCTTCAAGTTCCTCGTTGCCTCAAGTTCGAGTGTGGTATCTAGAAGCTTTTGCCTCAAGTCCTCACCTTCCTGCAAAAAAACAAATAAGGAAAAAAAGTCAATGAATAAAGAAGACAATAAATCCTCACATATGAAACAAATACAGAGACAGCTTAAGAAATAAGAGTACTTATATGCAGTGAAGGATGGTAGAGAGCAAGATAAACATAGAGAGCATGAGTGGGAAGAGAATTATAGAATAACCCACCTCTTGATAATTGAATATGGAACTCAAGGGGTCTTCCATTCTCCGTTGTGAAAGAAAATGGCAACGATTGGAAAACAAAAGTATTGGATAGAGAGAAATTTAACAAAAACTCTTTGAATTGAAATGCACACTTTTCGTTTACACATTGCAGCCTTATATAAAGGTTTCGTTACAAAAATCAGAATCTCCTAATAAAAGCGCCTTAAATAAAAAAGCTTGATTACATATGATCAGAATTAAATAAAAAGCTTGATTACAGATGATCATAATCTCCTAATAAAGAGCAATTACAAACTGATCAAAATTTCCTAATAATCCTAACATATTAACAGAATCTCCTAATAAAGGTGTCTTAAATAAAGGCTTGATTGGATATTGTTACAGCTTTCTTGATAGAATTGAATTTGGGTATTAACTCTCATTTATAGAGAGAATGAATGCAGATGAGACAAGGCAAAAAAGGATGGGAGAGAAGGTGGGGACTTCTGCACCAAGATTCATAGAACCTTGACCCTCTCAATAAAAATCAAGTAATGCCCAAAATTTCCTTGTAGAAAAATTGTAGAGTTTTCGGTGATGTGTTTGAAAAATCTCCGAAATTCTCCCCTTTTTTAAGGACCCGTGTCTGGTTAATGGTTATATTTGGTTATGTTTTTCTTATATATTATCCCTCAAATAAACAAAAGAGTATACGGCAAGTTTATTAGTAAAAGTCGAGTTGTATGTGTTTTTGTTTGTCTTTGACTTCACTTGACTTGGCCTTTTTGAAAATAGTTGAACTCATTAAAAATTTGTTTAGGAATCAGGCCACACGCTTATTTGAACAACCCAGCTCGTACTTGTCTTGATCATGGTCGAGTTCCATGAGGAATTTCTTCATCCACAGCATCTCTTTGCTTGCCTCAGTAGCGGCAATGTACTCAGCCTCTGTTGTAGATAGTGCAACACATTTCTGAAGTCTTGATTGCCAAGAGACAGCTCCTCTGAAAAATCTCATCAAATATCCTGTAGTCGACTTCCTCGAGTCAGCGTCTCTCCCTAAATCAGAATCCGAGTAGCCTTGCAACTCGGCTTTGCCTTATCCAAATCGGAGACATAAGTCGGTCGTACCTCGGAGGTACTTGAAGATCCACTTCACTGCTTCCCAGTGCTCTTTGTCGGGGTTTGACAAATACTGGCTTACCATTCCAACAGCATACGCCAAGTCGGGTCTAGTGCAAACCATTGCATACATCAAGCTTCCGACGGCGGATTGGTAAGGGACCTTCATCATCTCATCTTTGTCTTCATCAGATCTCGGACATTGCTTCTGGTTCAGCTTTATGTGTCCGGCAAGGGGGGTGCTCACTGTTTTGGCTTTGTCCATGCTGAATCTCTTCAGAATCTTCTCAATATATTTCTCTTGCCTTAGCCACAGTAGCTTCTTCTGTCTATCTCGGATGATCTTGATTCCGAGAATCTGCTTTGCAGGACCGAGGTCCTTCATTGCGAAGGACGAGCTCAACGCTTTTTTCAGGGCGGCTATCCTCGATTTATCTTTCCCTACAATAAGCATGTCGTCAACATATAACAACAAAATCAGAAAATCTCCGGCCTCATACCTCTTCACAAATACGCAGTGGTCGGCATCTGTCTTTTCAAACTTATGACCACTCATGAATGATTCAAACTTCTTGTACCACTGCCGAGGTGCTTGCTTCAAGCCATAAAGGCTCTTTTTCAACCGACATACTAAGTCTTCTTGGTCTGGAGCTTGGAACCCTTCTGGTTGCTCCATATATATCTCTTCTTCTAAATCACCGTGAAGAAATGCCGTCTTCACGTCCATTTGTTCTACCTCGAGGTCCATTGAAGCCGCCATGGCTAACACGGTTCGGACCGAGGTCATTTTCACAACAGGAGAAAAAATCTCCTCAAAATCAACTCCTTTCTTCTGATTGCAGCTTTTCACTACAATTCGGGCTTTGTATCTCGGCTTTTGCCCATTCTCTTCATTCTTAATCTTGTAGACCCATTTATTTTTCAAAGCTCGTCTTCCTTTAGGCAACTCGGTCAGCTCATAAGTCTGATTCTCGTGCAGAGACTTCATCTCGTCTCGCATTGCCTTTTCCCATTCTTCTTTCTCTGAGCTTGTCACAGCCTCATCATAACTCTGAGGCTCACCGTCTTCAGCAACAACGGTGTATTCATCGGATGGGTATCTTGTAGAGGGTCTTCTTTCTCGAGTTGGATATCTCGGCTGTTCTTCAGCTTGAGAACCCGGTTCATCAATTTCATCCCGGATCTCATCATCAACTCGGACCTCAGTGTCTTGGTCATCTTCAGCTTGTTGCTGATCATCATTTTCTTCATTTTCTTGATTTTCTCCCACTGCTTCAGCTTGGACAGGAGGGATGGGTTCTTCACGTCTGACAGTAACCCGAACATTGGGCTTCGAGATGTCATGAATGTTCTCATGCTCATGAAAGATCACATCTCGGCTTCTCACGATCTTCTTATTGATTGGATCCCAAAGTCGAAACCCGAACTCGGATTTTGGTGAACCGAGATAGATGCATTCTTTTGTCTTCGCATCAAGTTTTGCCCTTCCATCTTTAGGGATATGCATGAAAGCTCGACATCCAAACACCTTCAATTGATTGTAGGCCGCTTTCCGACCTGTCCAGACTTCTTCTGGAATTTCTCCTTCAAGTAGCCGTGATGGTGAGAGGTTGATCAAGTCAACAGCAGTTTTGACGGCTTCTCCCCAGAATGATTTTGGTAACCCGATATTGGATATCATGCTTCGTACCTTCTCTTCAATTGTTCTGTTCATCCTCTCAGCAAGTCCATTCAACTGTGGAGTCTTGGGGGGCGTATTCTCAAGTCGGATCCCGGCCGCTCTGCAGTATGCATCAAATGGGCCGCAATACTCACCACCATTATCAGATCGGACCACCTTCAATTTCTTGCCAGTCTCCCTTTCAACCATAGCATGGAATTCTTTAAAGGATTGGAGTACCTGGTCTTTAGACTTCAACAAATATACCCACACTTTGCGGGAATGGTCATCGATAAATAAAACAAAGTACTGAGCTCCTCCAAGAGATTTCTCCGACATGGAGCAAACATCAGTATGGACGAGGTCAAGAATATTCCTTCGTCTTCTTGGTTGATCCGGTCTCACAAAAGAAACCCGGTGCTGCTTTCTAGCTAGGCAGTGCGTGCAACTCTCCAACGCTTGGCCTTTCAACCCGGTCAATAATCCTTTCTTGTTCAGGATCTGTAGCCCTTTCTCGCTCATGTGGCCGAGGCGCTTGTGCCATAGCTCCAAGCTAGGTTCATCTCTGACAGAATTGGCTTCTCCGCCGTTAATCTTTCCTTGCATCACGTACAAGGAGCCTTCCTTCTTACCTCGGGCCATAACCAAGTTTCCCTTGGCCAGCTTCCATCTAACACTACCGAAGTAGTTCACTAACCCGGCATCGTCAAGTTTGCCTATCGAGATTAGGTTCAAACGCATGTCAGGAACATGCCTTACGTCTTTCAGCACAAGTCGGCATCCGACATCTGTGGTCAGAGTTACATCACCGACACCAACAATCTTGCTGGTCACTTGATTTCCCATCTTCACGACTCCAAAATCACCACCTCGATAAGAGGAGAAAAAACCTTTGTGTGGAGTAACGTGGAAGGAGGCACCGAAGTCAACAATCCAGGTGCAGTCATCATATGCAACATTCAAATAATTATCCTCACCAAGGAGGAATATCTCGGCATTCGAGTTTGCAGCCACCGCAGTGGTGCTCTTGTCTTCCCTCTTCTTGGGAATAATCTGATTCGGCTTCACAGAGCCGTTCTTCTCGTCATTTTACAAGTCCAGCAATCTGGCTTCTTATGGCCTGTCTTTCCACAGTAAAAGCACTTCAACTCATATTTCGGCTTTGACCGACCTCTGGACTTGTCTCGTCTGTCTCGACCTCTACCGCGACTCTTACTTCTACCACGGGAGTCAGATTTCCCTTTATTCTCAGCAACGTTGGCCTCAGACGTACTCGAAGTACCTCATTCTCTTCTCCTGGATTCTTCGCCCAGGAGGCTGTCTGTCACGACATCCATCTTCAATTTTCCATCTGGAGACGAGTTATTCAGGGTCACCACCAGAGTATCCCAGCTTTCTGGCAGCGAGCTCAATAGCAGCAATGCCTGCAATTCTTCATCAATTTTCATATCAACCTTTGACAGCTGATTCACAATACCTTTGTAGGTTTTCAGGTGTTCAATCATGCTCATTCCGTCCTTGTATTCAAGCTTAACAAGTCGGCGAACTAGGTGTGCTTTGTTCCTAGGAGTCTTCTTCTGAATCATGGACTCTAATTTCGTCCACAACTCATACGCGTTCGTGAATTCGGACACGTGCTCAAATAGGCTTTTATCAATATATTTCCTGATCGTGGCTACCTCCTTTCGACTCAGGATCTCCCACTCCTTAGCAGTTTTGCATGCCGGTCTCTCATCAAGGATAATGGGCTCATGCAAATCTTTGCAGTAGAGATGATCTTCCATCATCGGTCTCCAATATGTGAAATTATCTGCGGTCAACTTGAACATATCTCCATCATGAGTTATGCCACTGGTCTCCATCTCGTGTCCCTCAGAACCCGTCGAACTCGGGCTCTGATACCACTTTGGGAAAACTCGGTTCCCTCAAGCTCGGCTCAGGGGCTTTTGTGCCGAAGTCAATCAATAAAGAAGACAATAAATCCTCACATATGAAACAAATACAGAGACAGCTTAAGAAATAAGAGTACTTATATGCAGTGAAGGATGGTAGAGAGCAAGATAAACATAAAGAGCATGAGTGGGAAGAGAATTATAGAATAACCCACCTCTTGATAATTGAATATGGAACTCAAGGGGTCTTCCATTCTCCGTTGTGAAAGAAAATGGCAACGATTGGAAAACAAAAGTATTGGATAGCGAGGAATTTAACAAAAACTCTTTGAATTGAAATGCACACTTTTCATTTACAGATTGCAGCTTTATATAAAGGCTTGATTACAAAAATCAGAATCTCCTAATAAAGACGCCTTAAATAAAAAAGGCTTGATTACAGATGATCAGAATTAAATAAAAGGCTTGATTACAGATGATTAGAATCTCCTAATAAAAAGCAATTACAAACTTATCAAAATCTCCTAATAATCCTAACATATTAACATAATCTCCTAATAAAAGTGTCTTAAATAAAGGCTTGATTGGATATTGTTACAGCTTTCTTGATAGAATTGAATTTGGGTATTAACTCTAATTTATAGAGAGAATGAATGCAGATGAGACAAGGCAAAAAAGGATGGGAGAGAAGGTGGGGACTTCTGCACCAAGATTCATAGAACCTTGACCCTCTCAATAAAAATCAAGTAATGCCCAAAATTTCCTTGTAGAAAAATTGTAGAGTTTTCGGTGATGTGTTTGAAAAATCTCCGAAATTCTCTCCTTTTTTAAGGACCCGTGTCTCTGGTTAATGGTTATATTTGGTTATGTTTTTCTTATATATTATCCCTCAAATAAACAAAAGAGTATACGGCAAGTTTATTAGTAAAAGTCGAGTTTTATGTGACTTCACTTGACTTGGCCTTTTTGAAAATAGTTGAACTCATTAAAAATTTGTTTAGGAATCAGGCCACACGCTTATTTGAACAACACTACTAAAAAAGTCCTTTTTTTTACGGATATGCATATCAAAAATTAAATGAAAATTAGAAACAAATTCATATATATCCTGTAAAATTAAGTAAGGTCACTGCAGCCGTTTTCAAAACACAAATTAATTATATTACGAGCTGTCTTTTAACAGTTAATGAAAATAGCAGTAATTAATATTCATATTAGGTTTCTTTAATTTTATCCAATCAATTCAATTGATTTGTTTCCCCAATTTCAGCCAATTAATTGATTTCCTTAATTTTATCAAATCGATCCAATAAATTTTCTTCCCTAATTTCAGTCAATTGATTTCCTCAATTTTGGTCAATCAATCCAATTGATTTGTTTCCAATCAATCTAATTGACTCACTACCAGAAACCAAGCATACACAGGCGGTTATATTATCAATTATAGGCGGTTCAAACCGCCTCTGTTTGCTATATTCGGTGGTTACTCAACAGTCGGAGATAACACAGTCGCAAAGTCATCCTCCGACGGTTAATCTCAACCGCTGGACTAACCGCTTGAAGGAAACTCCTACGGTCCCTGTGACGGGTGAAAACGCCTGAATTATCATGCAAATATACTGGTTAAGAATTCATAGGCGGTTTTTAAAACCGCCTCCAATTAACATCTCCAGGCGGTTGCACAGGCGGTTATTAAAAGTTAAATTTTCAAAATGTTACTCAGGCGATTTCGTTAACCGCCTCTATATATAAAACATGATTTTTTTTATTTTTTTTGGTTAATAACGTGACTTTTTTTAACTGGCACTTTTAATAGGCAATTATTTTTGTCCTTTTATGCACACAAATTCGTTTTTCAGTAATTTTTTGACCTTTTTTTTAGAAAACATATTTCTTTTAAAATAATTTATAAATTTGTTTATAAAAAAATACTAATTTATTTTGTATGTAAAAATTATTTTCAATAAATTTTTTCTTTTTTACATCATTTTTTATTTTGGTTAAGGTTCTCTTTTTCTACAGTTACTGCAGATAAGTTATCTGCAGTAAGCCCAATACGAAGTCGTTTTGAGGCGAAAATCATGATGTTTTTATACGAAGTCGTGTTGAGGCGAAAATCATGATGTTTTTATACGAAGTCGTTTTGAGGCGAAAATCATGATGTTTTTTTTTCAGGGTTACAGTCTTTATAATTATAATTTTCTAATCTTTCAATCCCAAAACGACGTCGTTTTGGAAGTAAATGCAGATAACTTATCTGCATTAACTGCAGAAATATTTTTCTGATAACATTTACAGAAAATACTAAAATTAAAAAAAAAGAATAAAAATCAAACATGCCTAAATCAAAAAGGAAAAAAATAGATTAAGGACTACAAAATAAAAGAGAAAATAAGATCAAATATATTAAAAACATACAAAAAGACTAAAATTATGAATAAGAAGAAGATATAAATAAAAATAGAAAGACAAAAATAAAAGATATAGAAGAAAAAATAACTATCGCAAGTTTTCAATATATTTAATTTTTTTCACTTTTTAGTCTTTCTTTATCACTGTTCAAAGAAATGAAAAAAAAGGACAAAATATAAAAAGAAAAGAAAAGAAATATGTGTTATAAATTTTCAAAATATTTGATTTTATTTTTCTTATATTTTTTTCTCTGTATATTTTCTTTTTATTTAGACATATTTGGTCTTATATATATATATTTTTTTTTACTTCAATATATTTTCTTTCTTTTTTTTTTAATCAAATTATTTTCATTTTTTTTACATTAATCTTTTATATTATTGTTATAAGTTTCTAACATATTTGGTGTTATTTTTTCTTCTATTTTTTTCCTTAATCTATTTTGTTCTTTTTGATTTAGATATATTTGATCTTTTGTTATTTTATTTTTTTTTACTTTCAGTCTTTTCTGTAAGTGATATAAGTTTTCAAGATATTTGGTCTTTTTTTTTTCTTCACTTTATTTTTTTAATCAAAGAACGGTAAAATATGTATATTAGTTATTTTTCTAACGGTATTAAAAAAATGTTTGGATAGAAAACATGACAGAGAGGTAAATAATTAAAAAATATATATAGGAGAAAGTGATTCAAAACAAAATCACAGGGGATTTTAATCTTTTCTCTTTAATTTATAAATATTGAGTGGTTGATGTAATTGAAATAAAAACTAAAAGTTTAAACAACCTCTATTTTATTTTTTATTTCTCTTCCTTCATCTTCTTTAAAAAGACCTTTTTTATGAGAGTCTTTTAGACATTCCCATCTACAGTAACGAGATTTTTCTTATACGTACCTATCAAAGTATAATTTAAAAAATTATTACCGCATACCAAAAAAAAAATTATTACCTACTTTTATATATTTTTTAAATTACATAAATATCCCTAAATTTTAATACGGAGCAAAAATTGTGACATTAGATATTCTTTTGTTGTCTTATATAACTTCTAAGTTTGTCATTCTTCTTGTCAATTTTTTTCTTGAGGATATTCTTGAAGTTCTTTTTTATATAATTGTGAAAATATAAAATATTTCGAGCTAATGACTTTAGATCAAAATGAAGTTTGAAAAATAAAATATATTTAAAATCAATTATGTAAACTGTAATTCAAACATACACTAAGATGTTATGTAAATGTTTAAGAATGATTTTATTATATTTCTTAGACAGTTGTGCTTGGAAGTGTTATGCACAAGTCAAATTTTGTCATAATTTTAAAAGTTAAGTTTTATATAGAAAAACATGAATGGAACTGAGAAGGAAGCTCTCATACTCTTATCTATAAAAAAGTAGTGGTTTCCAATCCTGAAACTTGCAATTTTTGAATTGAGTGAAAGGACTCAAACCTTAAAATGGATTATTGAGGTTCATTAGATCTTTGAACACTGATGGGTAATCAAAGGGGGAAGGAAATTTTATCATAAACATCGATGCCTTTTTGGATTCCTTGATGCTGAGTGGTTCTTGACACTAGCATTTGAAGCAGAGGTGATAGCAGCAAAGTTG
>NW_026898640.1:0-55151 GCF_033153095.1 Gastrolobium bilobum
CCATATATCGACCTTTGAAGTTTGCATACCATATGCTCCTGATCTTTGATTTCAAAGTCTTCAGGTTGTGTCATGTACACATCCTCCTTCAAGAACCCATTCAAGAAGGCGGTCTTGACATCCATTTGCCAAATTTCATAGTCGTGATATGCCGCTATTGCAAGCATGATCCTAATAGATTTGATCATGGAAACAGGTGAGAAAGTCTCATCATAGTCAACTCCTTGTCTTTGACGATACCCTTTCGCAACCAACCTAGCTTTGTAGGTCTGAACGTTGCCATCTGCATCAGTCTTTCTTTTAAAGACCCATTTGTTACCGATAGGAACTATTCCTTGCGGTTTAGGAACCAAGGTCCATACCTTGTTTTGATACATCGAATCCATTTCAGATTCCATGGCTTCAAGCCATCTAGAAGAGTCAACATCCTTGACTGCCTCTTCGTAGTTACTTGGTTCATCATCCTCGACGGTTTGCTGATTCTCAATCACAAACCCATACCTCTCAGGTGGATGGATGCCCCTCGTTGACCTACGGAGTTGTGTGTTTAATTCTCCATTGGAGAACGTCACCTGTGGAGCAGACTTGGGTTCCTCAATCTGTTCATGTGGTTCTTGAACTTCTTCAAGATCAATCTTACTCCTACTAGCTCCTTGAGAGATCAAATCCTTCTCAAGGAACTCAGCATTCTTTGACACAAACACTTTGTGTTCATCCATGGAGTAAAATTAGTATCCCTTAGTACCTTTGGGATACCCCACAAATAGACATTTAGTACTCTTAGCACTAAGCTTGTCTGATGCCAACGCTTTGACGTAAGCCGGCGATCCCCATACCCTGAGGTAACTCAGGTTGGGTCTCTTACCATTCCATATCTCATATGGTGTGGTCTGAACAGATTTAGACGGTACCCTATTTAGAAGGTATGCCGCTGTGTCTAGGGCATATCCCCAAAACAATTTTGGAAGTTGAGTCTCATTCATCATAGACCTGACCATGTCTAACAAGGTCCCGTTTCTCCTTTCGGAGACACCATTTTGGTGTGGTGTGTAAGGTGCAGTAAACTGCGAGAGAATTCCATTTTCTCTCAGATAATCCTGAAACTCATGGCTCAGATATTCACCTCCACGATCTGATCGTAATGTCTTAATCATCTTGCCACGCTGTTTCTCTACTTTATTCCTAAACTCCTTGAACTTTTCAAAGGCTTCGGATTTATATCTCATTAGGTACACGTACCCAAATCTTGATTTGTCATCTGTAAAGGTAATGAAATAGGAGTATCCTCCTCTAGCCTCTATAGACATTGGCCCACAAACATCAGTGTGAATGAGTTCTAATAACTCACTAGCCCTATGACTCTCAAGCCCCTTGGGCTTGTGACAAGTCATTTTCCCAGCTAGACAAGATTCACATTGTCCATAGGATTCCAAATCCATGGAATCTAGGTATCCACTTGCATGCATCCTAGACAATCTTGTTTTGTTTACGTGCCCTAGTCTACAATGCCAAAGATAAGATTGATTATCTATCCTAGGTCGTTTCACAGCTACATTGAGCACTTCAGTTCCCATTTCCAGAACATACAATTCATTTATTAATGAAGCAGTACCATAAACAATATCATTCAAAATGATAGAAAATGTACCATTCTAATACTAAAAGTAAAACCATCTTGTTCTAAACAAGAAATAGAAATAATGTTTCTAGAAATGTTCGGAACATAAAGACAATTATTTAAATGTAGTAAAAGTCCCGTAGGCAAAATAAAGTCGGCATCTCCAACAGAATGAGCAGCAACCCTTGCTCCATTGCCAACGCGAAGATTCACCTCGTTTCTTTCCAATACCCATGAAGTCGGATTAGCACAAGAATAATTTATCTCAATCATGAAAGTACCTGAGGAAGAAGCATCACCATGCTTTTTGTCCTTCACACTCTTCAGGTAGTCTGGACAATTCCTCTTCCAATGGCCTTTCTTGCCACAATGGAAGCACTCAGCATCGCCTTTGTCCTTGGATGCTTTCTTACCCTTCTTGTTGCCCTTCTTCTTCTTGGATTTTCCTTTGGGCTTAAGGGAGTCACCTTTAGCAGGCTCCTTACCCTTACCCTTACCCTTGGCCTTGTTAGGCCCACCAATCAGAAGAGCTTGTGTCCTATCCTTCTTGATAGACACTTCAGCAGTTGTTAACATGCTTAACAATTCAGGCAAGCTCACAAGCATCCCATGCATGTTATAATTCATTATGAATTGACTGAAGGAAGGTGGAAGTGAGGCCATGACTAAGTCATTACTCAGTTCGGCATCCATCAAGAAGCCTAGATTTCCTAGCTTCTCAATCAGCCTGATTATCTTAAGAACATGACTGCTAACAGACATGTTCTCAGACATCCTGCAAGAGAACAGTTCTCTAGAGGCCTCATACCTCTCATGTCTGCCTTTAACGTCATACAACTCCTTGAGATGTAAGACAATAGAGGGAGCATCCATATGCTCATGCTGCTTTTGCAGTTCAGGTGACATGGATGCCAACATGATGCATACTGCCATCGTATCGTCATCCATGTGTTGTTTGTGGGCCTCGAAATCATATTCCGCGAACCCATCTTCCCTTTCCCTAGGAGCTACGGGTAATGGACCATCAAGGACGTAGGCAATCTTTTCGGCCCTAAGAACAATTCTCAGGTTCCGATACCAGTCCATAAAGTTTGAACCGGTCAGTTTATTCGTATCAAGTATTGAGCGCAGTGACAGTGGATTAGTCATATTAAAAACTGAAAAATGTAAAGGAAGATTAATTAACATATTGTCGTGTTACAATTTATTAAAGACTTTAAATAAATTGCCCCTCCCACTATTTTATCTAAGTCAATGACCCTTACCATTTGACTTAGGGTTAATCTACTTTTTGATTTTACCTTAGTGAGATTAAGAGTGCGATTATTTATTTTAACCCTCGTCTGAGACCGCAAGATTAATTTAAATAATGGGTTGATCAACAGTATCTCATACCCTCTCTTAACATTAGGTTGACAACTCCTTGTCACTTAGTGGTGCATCTCATGCAACCAACCTAGCATTATTACCCTAAGCCCATAAGCTCGGCGGCCTGCAACTTATGCCTTAGTTAAGCATCAACCAGCACCCTAAGTGTCTAACACTTCTAATACTACTCTTACTCAACAAAACAGTGGGTCCCAACTGAGTTGTGGAGCACCACTATGTAGAGGAGGTTCGAGTAATATTGGTGGTGGGAGGTAATCATATGCTTAATAATTTATTCCTTTTAAGGGTTCCTTTTATTTAGGGATTTTATTAGGTCTCATCAAGCGTATTAGTATATTATCATGCTAGTCGTAACCTATGTCATACATCTATCGGTTTAGACTAGTCGAAATTGGACGTGCATAATAATACATACAAGCGTGCTTTGTCCAATTCATGCATACTAGTCGTTTAAAACATAAAAGCATACATGCTAATAAAACAGTTTTATTTGAGACGGTCATGGTGCTCGTGCATTCGTCATTCCGCTTCTCAAGCCATGGCTCCTTGTCGTCTAAACGCCACTAGCCTATTTCTCTAATTACATATAATTGAAGAAACTCCAAAACATCTTTGGAGGGACAAATACAAAATTTAAAATTCAAAATTACATTTTAATTCAAATCGAACAAAATTACACCTTTAATTTAAAATATAAAATTTGAAATTTAAACTCGGGCACCATGACCATCCCCTTCCAATTTGTACCTGTAAATACAAATAACTAGCAAGCACATAATATCACATATTATATAACATGTTCATCTATACGTCAGCTCATTTTAACATTTAAAATATCAACACAAGAATCATGATTCAAATTTTCTTAATGGCTGAATTATATAACAATTAATATAATTCAAATTTTGATGACTCTTTCTCAAAGGACACAAAATTAAACCACACATGCTGACACCACACATGGTATGGCCGAATCACATATCACATATATGATTAAATTTTTAACAAAATTTCATGTCTTTCTCATGGAACAATTCACAGCAAAAATTAAGAAAACAATCAAGGTACTCATAGTACCCCTCATGGCCGATTTTATCCCTTTCAAAAAGGTGTTTCTTTTAAAACTTTCACAAAGAAAAGAAACAAAATCATGATCACATACAGACACATGAACATAGCAATCACATTAACATGTTCATAAAATAAAAACTTTAACGATTTAAAGCATAGTATTTTGAAATCCATATGCTATGATTCAAGTTTTAATTCTTTAAAGAATTTTGACCGTAAAGAACAAGTTTTTACAAACAAGGTACCATCACCCGCCGATGGTAAAGCAACCGGGCTCTGATACCACTTAAAAGAAACTGACCTTGAAGGTCGAGGCATGTGAGAGGGAAAAACAAAATTTTTCGAGCGGAATAACACGTACCATATCAAGAAACATGCTTTAGGGCATGGATGTTACCTTGTTTGCTTTCCAAAACTTGAGGATGATCAAGATGAGGCTTGAAGATGCAAGCCCTCTAATGTTGATCCACACCACCCTTTGTCAAGACAGAAGAACTCTTTTTCAAGGCCACCAACGAAAACACCAATGGAGGCAAGCTATGCGCCCAATGTGTGAAGGAGGAGGCTAGGTCAAGGTGTTTAGAAGAGTGAATATTCAGCAAGAATAGACACAAAAGTGGCGCATGGTTTTCTTTGAAAAAGCTAGGTTATTTCAAAACTCTCTTAAGAAAAACCTGATCAAAAGGAACCCACAAGGAGATGAGAAAATGAGTTAAAAAAAAATCTGATTTTCTTCACTCAAATAAGGCCCTGTATATAGCGCACACTAGGGGGATGAGTAAAGTTGTTGCAAAATTCAAATCTTGTCAACAACCTCCTCTCACATCCTCATGATATAAAGTGAATATCTCAACAAGAATCTGACTCAACAACCATCATATGGCCAGCCATATAGTGCGCCCCACTTGGCCTCATAACAGTCCAGATACATTGAACAGTTGCATTCAAACTTGAACCAACTGTCTCACTTATTCTCTCAACAAACCAAATCTGACTGGAGCTCATTTGGTTGATCCTATGACCATCATCAGATACCTAAATCAGCGCCCCATATCCTCACTAGAAGATTCTCAAAGATCTCCTCTTGATATTTGGGATTTGTTCCAACAAGATCTTATCTTATCCTTTTGTTATGAAATAATTTTTCATAGCGAATTCAAATTCGAATTCAAACATTTGAATTCAAACGTTCAAATATTTAAATTTTAAATTCAAATTCAAAATTCAAAATTCAAAATTTCAAATTTCAAATTTCAAATTCAAAATTCAAAATTCAAAATTCGAATTTCCAAATTCAAATTCAAAATTCCAATTTCAAAATTCAAATTTCAAATTTCAAATTCAAAATTCAAAATTTAAACATTTGACAATTAATTTAACTAATTAAATTAATTAGTAATGTCTTGGACCATCCAAGCCCATTAACTAACCATGCGCCATTTTTTCCTTTTGGTGGGCTTCCAAACTTCTTCTTGGGCTAACAACCATTATTAGGCCCAATACCTTTAATGCTATATTGTCATGACAATAAGGTGTTAGTGTGTGACCCATTAGGCCCAACATAGCCACTGACATAAATGGGCTTGGGCCCAATAAGCCCACAACCCATCTAATGACAACACAGAGCACTAGCAATGCTTTGTTGCCCCATAGCTAGTTAGGTTAATGACAAAATCATCCTATTACACATATTTGGTTGCCGTATGTATTTCCTTTCGTCTCGGTTACCTTCCCATAAAACCTAGGGTAAGGAAGCGTATCAGCCCTTGCGGTTTAGGGTAAGCTTTATTCGAAATAGGGAATCTTCAATTTACTGACTCTAAAGGCAGATCATCTCGTGATCTCTTTTACTATGCATAGATTCCCGAGTCCCTGTAAATGTCATCCCGATTTCTCCAGTTTACAGATAACCTAATCTCTCACAGAGATTTGACGAATTCCTTCAGCTTATCACCCTAGCCCTGTGCTCTTTCAGAACAAGCCCAACAGTATACCTATGAGTCTCCATGTTTCAGGAAGACGAGGTATACAGTCAAAACATGCCTTCTAGAACACAGTCTAGGTAATAACTTCTGGTCTTAGGAAAGACATACCCAAATATAAAGAGACTACTCTAATGATGCTCTCTGTGAGAGTTCCTCATAGAGTCCCTTTGTGGGTCTGTTCAGTGCGAGCTATACCCTTATAGGTCCACCCACGACTTTAGCTAAGACATCTCCATATCTGTAGCACATGAGGTCTATACCTTGTATCCATATACAAGTAGATAAGTCGTGCTAGTCTTACCCGAGATTACTGACCCCATTCTCAGTATCTCTAGACTAGGAACATAAAATTAGGAATAAACATCCGGTATTCTTGAATCCTCATGATTGTGATCTCATCACAGATACTCAAGAGATACCTATTTTATTCGACGGGGTTTATCAAGTTATTCATAATATATTAACATTAATATCGAGACAGAATTATGAAACAAGATAAATAGTGTTTTTATTCGCGACAATATTAAAAAGGTCTATATCTATGTCCTTATTTAATCATAAGATTGTCTCTAGGACACCCAAATACTAACAACTCACTCCACCAACCCAAAGTCAGCCCCCAACACTCCCTCAAGCTGACCTCCTTACTCAGAAACAACACCACAAACCCCTTCCCAAAGGTGACTCTCCCTCACACAAGTGTTTAAGAGAAGCTTTCAAGGAAGAGAAAGCCTCAAAACTAAAGAAATGGTGAAGAAAGGGATGAAACAGTGACACACTCAGACCAGCCACCAAATCCCACGAAGAAGAGGCAGTTTTCTAGGGCATTGTGCCCTTTGTAAGAGTATATATAGCCACTTAACCATTAAACACGCAGTATTAACTTTAATTGCTACGCTTATTATCTTAATCCCAAAATTTGGATTATGAAACTACATAATTTTCTAAGATTTATCATATTTTTCTTATATTTTTCTGAGCACCTTTCCGGTACGCGCTTTTCAAAGCCAGTACCGGTTTCTAGCACCAGTTCTCATTATTTGGACTTGAAACTCGTTTTGCAAGTCCTACATATTATTCTAGTAATTATCATGCACTTACTTTAATTTTCCGGGATACGTTTTTGGCACGCATTTATACCGACTAGCAGAACCGGTATCTGCACTTTTCTTCCGAAAAGCGACTTTCAGCATTCTTAATCACTTATTATGATTATTAAGCCTCATAAATAATTATTAGGGTCAATTATGGAATCATTTCCTATTTTTGCATAATTAATTAATTAAATACAATAATTAACGGTGCGGGTTCTTACATAACTAGGGTCTACTTTACCTCTGATTCCCCTTAAGTGAATTAAATTAATTCAAAACGCTCTTGTTATCAAACGATTCATCATCTAATTATAATTATTAATTGCTTAAATTCCTAATATCTTAGTTATTTAACCGTTTAATCTAATTACAATCCTAACTTCATAGAAACCCTTTTCAGATTAAGCTTTAAAAGAAATAAATCTCACATGTTTGCAACTCTCACTGGTCTATGTCTAAAAAAAGAAGAAATTGGTATTTATCCTAGTCCAGATTAAAATCCTAAATATTTCTATTTAAAATTTTACCCTCACTATTCCTATATGTTTGATCAAGTAATATAAGAAATTAAACAAATAAATCAGGATAAACATATAACAATTGAGATAGATTTTATTGAAAGATAATTTAAATCAAAATAAGAGTAATCATTGGATCCATATCCCTAACTACAAATAGAAATTAGCCAGACATATCTGGCTTAAACAAAAAAAGAAAAGAAATTAAAATAGATGAAGAGAGTAGAACAAGAATGATGATTGATCGGGATTCCTCTAGTCTCTGCGTTCCTCCCTTTCAATATGTGCAAGCTTCCTTTTGTTTCCAAGATATTCCCCCTTTATATTAAAGAGAAACTTTCCTTTAAAATCTCCAATCAAATCTCTAATTAAATCTTCTTGATTAACAATTCAAAATATCACAGCCTATCAGATATGATTCCTCCTCAAATAAATCCAAAATTGCCTTTTTTTCTTATTAATAAATTAACTGTTGGGCTTAGAAATGGTCCTGAATTAGTAGTTTATTAAATATTTATTTTTTAAAACCACAAGGAGTTTAAGTGAAAATTTGAACCATAGGGAGTTAAATGATAAATTATTTCAGCACAGTAGGTGTAAGTGATAAGTTTAAAACTACAGGGGTCAAATGATAAATCATAAAATCATAGTGGAAGAAAATGAAGTTCCCCCATGATATTATATACTATTTATAAACTTGTAATATTTTGCATAATATTAACTAGCTGATAATTTATAAAATACATTATTAATATTTGATTTAGAATTTATTTATATATTTTCTTCAAAATGAAGAGGGAAAACTTCATTTTCACCCACTGTGATTTTGTGATTTATCATTTGATCCCCTGTGGTTTTAAACATATCACTTAGATCCACTGTGCTGAATAATTTATCATTTATCCTCCTATGACATAAATTTTCACTTAGACCCCTTGTGGTTTAAGAAATAAAATTTTAAAAAATAAGTATTTATAATAAATTTTCTCTCTTTTTTATTTTATTTCCTCATCTAATGCATTTAGGGTTTAAAACATATTTCAAGTTATTTATTCTGAAATTAAATTATAAATTATCTTAATTTTTTCATCTATAAAAATATATTTGAAATTAAATTTTATTATTTAAAACAAATTAAATATGTATTGTCAAAATAAGATGGGAAAATGAAAGGTTAAATTGGAATGAGACAATAGTATGGGAGGGAATTATTTTTATTTGATTTATTTTATGATAAGGTTTTCGAAGGAATTAGTTTTTCGTCGAAAATTTTCAACGGATTTTGATTTCTGTCGAAAAATTCAAAATTATATATTTTTCGATTTATTTTTATATGATTTTCGACGGAATTTGTTTTCCGTCGAAAAGTTCACAACTATAATTTCTATTTTTATTTATGGTTTTCGACGGAATTAGTTTTGAGTGAAATTTTTTCTACAGAATCTGATTTCAATCGAAAAGTTCATAATTATAATATCTTTTTTGATTTATTTTTTTATTAACTTTTCAATGAAAAACAAATTTCGGTGAAATAATTTTTATTTATTTATTTTTTATAAGGGTTTTCGACGAAATTAGTTTTTCATTGAAAATTTTCGATGAAATTAGTTTTTCATCGAAATTTTTTGACAAAATTTGATTTTCGTTTAAAGTTCATAATTATTATTTCTTTTTTGATTTATTTTTTATAAGGTTTTCGACGAAATGTTTTGACGGAAAACGAATTCTGTCAAAAAGTACATTAAAATAATTTTTTTGATTTATTTTTTATGAGATTTTCGACGAAATTCATCTTTTGTCGAAAAGTTCATAATTATAATTTCTTTTTTCATTTATTTTCTTATAAGGTTTTGATGGAATTAATTTTTTGTGAAAAAGTTTTGACGAAATTTTCCATCGAAAGTTCATAATTATATATATTTTTTGATTATTTTATAAAGGTTTTAGACAAAATTATTTTTTCGTTAAAAAGTTCATAAATATAATTTTTATTTATTTATTTTTATAAAAGGATTTTTGACGGAATTTATTTTCCATCGAAAAGTTCTTAAATATAATTTCACTTTTGATTTATTTTTTTATAATGTTTTCTACGGAATTTGTTTTAATTTTCAACGGAATCTGATTTTCGTCGAAAAGTTCTTAAATATAATTTCTTTTATAAAATTTCAATAGAATCCATTTTTCGTCGATAATTTTGGACAGAATCTGTTTTTCGTAGAAAATTTTGGACGGAATATAATTTTCGTCGAAATACGTTTTTCATCAAAATTTCCGTTGTTAATTTTGACAGAATATCTTTGGTCGAAAATTTTTGTCTAAAATTTAAGATTTTTCTAGTAGTGAATATCTTATGGAGATTTGAAGGACAACTTGTGTGCATGATTTATGTATTGAATATCTTAATCATAATATTTTGTAGTGAACTTTTAAGTTATATTGTGAATAATTAAAAACGCACAGGGCATAGAATAATTTCTCACCCATTAAGGGCTGCAATCTTGCAGAACTTCACAGAGAAAAAGGTAAAAAGGTGACTGAGACTTACGTGGGCTGCTTGCAAAGGAAAAATAACATAGAAGAAATCTCTGTTATGGCTGTTTTGATTTTATAATTATATGATCCTATCCTGTATGTGGAAATGTGCTGTGTATTTGTAAAGAGTACATTTCAGTCCATCCCCTGTTATTATTTTGAAAGACATGATGTAATTGAGATTAAAACACACGCACGCACGCGCCCACGTTAAGTACGCCTTTGAATTTTTGTCCGATGCTCTTGTAATTCGGCCAATCAAGACTTGAACCGGCTTTATTTGTGTCATCCCTTGATGTGTATCATTATACTTAGCTTAATCTTTGAATAGTAGTAAGCATGTGTTTCCAAGAATAGATTGGGTGGGTTATAATCAGATGAGTTTTGCTCGCAAAATACTAACCTTTATCTTCTTTTAACAAACATATTTTCCTTTTTTTTTTCTTTGTAAATAACATATTTTCCTTATTAAATTTGAGCGAGGTGAATGTCTAGAATTTATGATATTCAATTCGTTCTAAAAATTTTACCAAACCTTTAGGCAAGTATTTCCCATTATATTCTCACCTGTTTGTTACATAATTGTATTTATCATTGTAACTGCATTTTGAGGTTAGAGAAGAATTTTCTGTTTTCATTTTAATCTATGTGATTTTATAGAAAGTTGTTTTTGATAGACTTGAAAGCGGTTAACCATGCGTGGAAAAAAAGAACGGAATATCTTTTGGAAAGTTCAAGCTATTTTCTCGATCCCTTTGTGTTCAAGTTGTTCTATTATTCTTCCTTTTTATCTCATCGAATACAACTTTATTCTTCTTCACTTTAATATAATGTTCCTTTTTACTTCCTCGTTATCTTTATAAGAGGCTTCCTACACAAACTTCTCTAAAAGCTTCTTCGTTAAGGGAAAGCACTCATATAGAAGGAAAGAAAGGAGTTCAGGAAGATATAAACAGGTTTGCAGATTTTGGAGGATGCCTTTCAAGAAGCCTCATCACACTGCAGAATCTAGTTTCGTAACTAAGGCAAGTATACGTTTTCTTATATACATTCAGTAATAAATTAAAAAGGAAATTTGTGAGTTGTTTCACAAACTAAGAATTATTTCAGATTGAACAGCGGGAAGAACTTTATTTTTCAGGTCTATATAAATAAAAATTTATTTCTTCCTACTTCCGTGCTCTACCCAATTCCTATTTTATATAAGTCCGCAAGGATGTAATCTCCTTATAATAAATTTGACGTGGTCTGCAATTGGAAAGTAGTTTCTAAAATGTAAGCTTACAAATTTTGTTTTCATACCAAAGGGTCGTCGGGTTGACCAGAAGAAGGGAGAACCTCACTGGTTTGATGGAATGAAAACGGTTCGTACAAAAAATTAAAACAAATGAAATTTTTTTCGCCTAAACTGGCTCATCTTCACAGATTGTTACAAAAATTGATAGTTACATCTATTTTTAATAGCTTTATAACTCAAGTAGTATGTTAACTTGAAGTTACCAGCTAAAGAGTCCATCAAATTATTAGTAGTTCGAGTCGGTTTGGGGCAAATGCCTTAAGTGAGATTTAGTCTCCCATATCTACCTTATTACTAAATCTCATCCTTTGACTGAATTTTAAAGTACTTATATATGATGCTTGTATTTACTATAGCGGTATAATATATGCAGGTTGGCGGCAGGTATGAGATAAAACCAAGAGGACTCAACATTGTCTGGGGAAATGATTCTCGATATTGGAAAATACCAGAGTGAGTATAATAATGATATGGATTAAATACTTAATTTTTTTTATAACGTAAAGGAAAACATTTATACTTCTTTAGAATTTTCCGTTATCTTTATTATTTTATTCTTTTCTTTTCTTTTTTTGATCTGATCTCATAAAATGGAATTGAAATCGACAATTTATGTTATCATTTGAATTAAAGAATGGATAAGCTATTGTCGTTAATTTTTGTAAAATTGTGAAATAATTCAACACTTTTGAAGTTCTATGTTTTATCTATATAATATGATTTTATTGATTCTCATATTATAGGAAATAAATTTATCTCTTATATATACATAAAAAATGTTTGGGCCCATATTTTCTCTTTCTCTCTCTTCTCCTCACATGGTCCCACACATTTTTATGTATGTACAGAAGATAAAATTTATCTTCTTCAATATGATAAATATTAAACTCATATAAATAAAGGGTTTAGTGTTTATCCTTTTAAAGGACATATAGTTATGTCATTTTAAATAAGAGAAAAACACATCAACATCAACAACACCTTTATCCCAAATTAATTGGGGTCGGTGGTAGATGAATCCAAATGAAAGATACAAAAAGGTTGAAAAAAGAAACATAAAAGTAAAAATAAAAATAAATAAATCGAATAGTAATAATATATATAAATATAAAAGTAAAAGTAAAAAAGAAAGGGAAAAGAAGAAGAGGGGAAACGAAGGGGAAAAGGACTAAAAAGGGACCATATGGAACATAGGAATAACAACGGGTCTAACCCTCCACCATGCTTATAGCTTTTCTCCATTCCGTTCTAAGACATACCGTCCGCCAATCTATATCCCACTCCATTAAATCTTGTTTTACCACCTTTCCCCAAGTAAGTTTCGGTCTATCTCTACCTCTTTTTGTGTTGAGCTCTTGGTAACAAACTTTTGTTCTTACGGGAGCATCCAGGGGCCTTCTCATTACGTGCCCAAACCACCTCAATCTATGTTCTCTCATCTTCTCAGCCACCGATAGTACTCCTACCTTTCGTCGAATATCTTCATTTCTTATCTTATCCATCCTCGTATAACCACACTTCCACCTTAACATCCTCATCTCTGCTACTCCCATTTTATGCTCATGTTGCCTATGTGCTGGCCAACATTCAGCTCCATATAGCATTGCAGGTCTTACTGCTGTTTAATAGAAATTTCCTTTTAACTTAAGGGGGATTTTACGGTCACACAAAAACCCAGATGTACTGCGCCATTTCATCCACCCTGCTCTGATTCTATGATTTACATCCTCATCAATCTCTCCACCTTTTTGAAAAATGGAGCCCAGGTATTTAAAAGTGTCTTTCTTGGGTACCTCTTGATCACTTAGATGCACGGGATCTTGGTCTACATCTCCTACCAGAGAAAACTCACACTTCAGATATTCAGTCTTGCTTCGACTTAATGTGAATCCTTTAGATTCCAATGTGCTTCTCCACAATTCAAGTTTTCTATTAACACCATCCTTGCTCTCATCAATAAGCACAATATCGTCTGCAAAAAGCATACACCATGACACTTCCCCTTGAATATATTTTGTTAGTTCATCCATAACTAAGGCAAAGAGATAAGGACTTAGAGCTGACCCTTGGTGTACACCTACCGTGATAGGGAAACTTGAAAAAGGGTATTCTAATATATTATAGAATTGTAAATAATCTGTATAAAGGGTTCTCTATTTATAGAGAATATTTGACCTAATTTTAACCTAATGGGCTTGGCCCAATACAACAAATAAATGACTAAATAATAACTAAATAATTATTATTTACAACACTCCCCCTCAAGCCGAGGAATAGATATTTATCATTCCCAGCTTGCTAGTAAGTTCTTGAAATCTGTCTGAAGGAAGCCCCTTTGTTAATAGATCAGCTAATTGACGCCCAGTGGGAATGTATGGAGTGGTAATCAACACGCTATCAAGTTTCTCTTTGATGAAATGGCGGTCAACCTCAATATGTTTAGTCCGATCATGTTGGACTGGATTATGAGCTATACAAATAGCGGACTTATTATCACATAGCAGCTTCATAGGTCCCTCACATTTTATTTTGAGATCATCAAACTCAGAGGCAAGTCGTGTTTGCAGAATCTGTCTCTCCACAAAATCATCACCTGTGATAATAATATCATCAACATATACAAGGAGCACAGTAAGCTTCCCATTTTGGGAGTGCTTGAAGAAAAGAGTGTGATCTCCTTGGCTCTGTCTGTATCCTAAGGTCATCATAACCTTAGTAAATCTTCCAAACCAAGCACGAGGTGACTGCTTCAATCCATACAAGGCCTTTTTTAATCTACAAACTTTATTTTCCCCCTTCACAGAATCAAAACCAGGCGGGATTTCCATGTAGACTTCTTCTCCTAACTCACCATTGAGGAAAGCATTTTTCACATCAAATTGATTTATATCCCAATTGTAATGGGCAGCAAGGGATAACAAGATTCTCACTGTATTCATCTTTGCAACTGGAGCAAAGGTTTCTTCATAATCAATGCCATAGGTTTGAGTGTAACCTTTGGCCACTAATCGAGCCTTATATCTCTCAAGAGTGCCATCAGAATTATATTTCAGGGCATAAACCCATCTGCACCCTACTACTTTCTTTCCGTTGGGTCTATCAATAACCTCCCATGTTTTATTTTTCTCCAAAGCATTCATCTCCTCTTGCATGGCTTGAGCCCAATTCCTATCTTTCAAGGCTTCATGTACTGATTTTGGGATTGCAATAGAATCTAGTGCTGAAACAAAGCTTTTGTGCTGCACAGAAAGATTAGCAGAGGAAACAAAATGGGAGATAGGGTATTGAGTACAAGAGGGACAGGAAGAACAAGTTTTCTTGTGACAAGATCTTTTTCCTTTTCTAAGAGCAATAGGTAAGTCATCAGAAGTAGAAGCAATGGGTAAGTCATTAGAGACATCAGAAGAAATAGACAAATCATAAGAGGAAATAATATTAGAATCAGAAACAGGAGATTCAGGAGACTCAGAAGAAATAGGAGATTCAGGACTTACTAGTGGTTCAGACGATTGAGGTTGCTGGTGAGACAATATGGGTTGTATCTCAGGTGTATTTGAAGGTTCTGACACACCAGGAGCAGACACACTAGGAAGAGAGAAGATTGATCCAGACTCAAAGAAGGAAGGGGACGAGTCTTCTGAAGAACTATTCTCCCCCTGACGATGAGGACCCAAGAAATAAGATTCAGATTCTTGAAAGGTGACATCCATAGAAACAAAAAATTTCTGACTTGGTGGATGATAACACTTGTACCCTTTTTTATAAGGGTTATAACTAAGGAAGACACACTTAAGAGCCCTAGGATCCAACTTACTCCGATGTTGTTTATGAACATGGACAAAGGCAACACATCCAAACACTCTTGGTGGAAGGCTCTGCAATATGGGAACAGAAGGAAAGAAGGAAGTCATGGAATGAATAGGACTGATATTGTTAAGGACCCGTGAAGGTAAACGGTTGATCAAAAAAGTTGCAGCTAATACTGCTTCTCCCCAATAAGAACTAGGAACAGATGTCTGAAAAAGTAGTGCTCTAGCAACTTCAAGAAGGTGACGATTTTTCCTTTCAGCAACCCTGTTTTGTTGAGGGGTATCAACACATGTGAGCTCATGAATCATACCTCTGTCTGAAATGAATTGTGACAGGCGTTGATTGACGTACTCAGTACCATTATCAGATCTGAGTCTTTTAATACCCTTACCAAACTGAGTCTTAACCATGTGATGAAACCGAATAAATATCTCTGGTACTTCAGACTTGTCTTTCATCAAGTATATCCATGTTATCCGAGTACAATCGTCAATAAAAGAAACAAACCACCTTGCACCTGAAACACTGTGCACTTTAGAAGGGCCCCAAACATCAGAATGGATAAGAGAAAAAGGTTCCCTGCTTTTAATAGTGCTAGAAGGAAATGACACTCGATGGTGTTTTGCAAATTCACAAACATCACAATGAAAGGCCTCAACCGACTTATTGAGAAACAGAGAGGGGAACATAGACTTCAAAAGACTAAATGGTGGATGCCCGAGACGCTTGTGATGGAGCCAAATCATAGACTCTGCAGTAGAAGGATGACGTGTCATTAATAACTAATTTTTGCTAGCATGGTCTGGAAGGAGATGATACAACCCATCCTGTTCATTAGCAACTCCAATTGTCTTCTTCGTGGTAAGATCCTGAATAAGACAATGAGAAGGAAAAAATGTGATAGAACAATTCAAATCAGTTGTAAGTTTTTTAGTGGAGATAAGATTAGTAGAAAGCTGAGGAACATAAAGAACATTTTTAAGAAACAAGGAAGGTTGAATTTGAATGTTACCAGAACCAATAACTGATTTATGGGATCCATCAGCTACGGATATAGTATGACTACCAACAGTAGGATGATAAGAACAAAACAACTCAGTACGACAAGCCATATGATCATTTGCACCAGAATCCAAAATCCATGAGGTTTTAAAATCAGTGCAAGAAGCAAGAAAAGATATAGAACGTGTGCTCTTACCAGATAAGATCGAAGAACTATCATGCTCGGCCATTCTTTAACAAAAAAAGTTAACAACCAGCGATAAAATCAACCAAACAGAATATCAAATGACCTCTGATCAGAAAAATAATTACAGATCCAGACAGAAGACAAGAAGACGAGAAGAATGGTGGTGGTCCGGTCCAAAAACACGGCCGCACGCGCCTCCACGCGCCGGAGAAAGGAGCTGCGCGTGGGATTCACTCGCCGGGAAAGGGGCGGCGCGTGAGAGCGCGTGGATGGGCTTCGCCGGCTGAGATTTTTCTGGTGTGGTCGTCCGGTGAGCGCGCACCTGTCTGTGGGTGGTCGCGGTTGAAAAGTCGCTGAAAAGTGGTCCAAACGGTGAAGACAGATCTGATTGGAGGCGGTCGGAGGTGTTTCGGTCGTTTGTGGCGGAGGAACAGTGCGTAGAATGATAGATCGGAGGAAAAATAAGGTCAACAATGGTCCCCTTGGTCCAAAAGGTCCCCGGAAAAATTATCCAGTGGCGGCAAGAGGCAAAGAAATTAGGGTTTTGTTAAAAAAGAAGATAATATGTGCGGAAGCAAAGCCCTCAGATCGAGAGCTCTGATACCAACTTGAAAAAGGGTATTCTAATATATTATAGAATTGTAAATAATCTGTACAAAGGGTTATCTATTTATAGAGAATATTTGACCTAATTTTAACCTAATGGCCTTGGCCCAATACAATAAATAAATGACTAAATAATAACTAAATAATTATTATTTACAACAGGAAACAACTTGATGTTCCGTTACAAGCTTTCACACATGTAGTAGCCCCATCATACATATCCTTGATTGCCTTTATATACTTTGATGGTACCTTTTTCTTCTCCAGAACCCACCATAAAACTTTCCTTGGAACCCTATCGTATGTTTTCTCTAGGTCTATGAACACCATATGTAAGTCCTTTTTCTTTTCTCGATATCTTTCCATTAGTTGTCGCATCAAGAAAATGGCTTCCATGGTACATCTTCCTGGCATAAATCCAAATTGAGAAACCTTGGTATCTCTCCTCAAGCGATGCTCAATAACCCTCTCCCACAACTTCATAGTATGGCTCATTAGCTTAATGCCTCTATAGTTTGAACAATTCTGTATATCTCCCTTGTTTTTGTAGATAGGCACAATCATACTTTTCCTCCATGCATCAGGCATCTTATTTGTCTGGAGAATCTTATTGAAAAGATTGGTCAACCATTTTATTGCCACATCCCCCAGGCCTCTCCACACTTCAATAGGGACCCCATCAGGTCCCAAGGCTTTATTAGTCTTCATCCTCTTTAAAGCCTCCTTAACTTCATGTGTATTAATTCTGCGCACAAATCTTTTATTCAAATCATCATAAGCGTCCTCTAAGTCCACCTCGCTTATATCTCCATCCCCATTTAAACAGCTTGTTGAAGTAGTTCATCCATCTTGCATTTACATCTTCATCTCTCACCAAAAGTTTTTGATTTTCATCCTTGATGCATCTAACTTGGGTGAGGTCTTTACTTTTCTTATCCCTTATTTTTGCAAGTTTATATATACCTTTTTCACCATCCTTGTTCCCAAGATTTTTATACAAATCAGCAAAAACCTTGCCTCTAGCTTCTCGCACTGCTTTCTTTGCATTTTTTCTCGCCAATCTAAACTTTTGCAAGTTCTCTTCACTGGGACTTTTGTGCAAAGATCTAAAGCACTCCTTCTTATGTTTAATTGCCTCTTGCACCTCTTCATTCCACCACCATGTTTTCTTTCTATGAAATCCATTTCCTTTGCTTTCTCCCAACACCCTCCTTCCCATATTTTGAATACACTTAGCCATCTCATTCCATATTGCATTTGCTCCTCCATCAAACTCCCAAGGTCCTTCGTGCAACATTCTTTCAATGAACTCTCTCTCTTTTCCCTCATTAAGTTTCCACCACCTTATCCTCGGGTTCTGAGCCCTCTTCCTCATTGTAAGTACTTTGTTGAACCGAACCTCCAAGACTACCAGCTTATGTTGCGTAGCGACACACTCTCCAGGGTAGACCTTACAGTCGACACAAGAAGTTCTATCTTCTCTTCTAGCCAGAAAGAAATCAATCTGACTACGATTTTGGCCACTATGAAAAGTGATTAGATGTGACTCCCTTTTTCTAAAAAAGGTGTTCGCTAGCATCAAATCGTAGGCTAGTGCAACATTCAAAATATCTTCTCCAGTCTCGTTTCTCGTCCCATAGCCAAAACCTCCATGAATTCTATCAAAACCTCCATTGCTTTTACCAATATGACCATTTAGATCTCCTCCTAAGAAAATCTCCTCCTCTCGAGGAATTCCCCTCAAAACCTCCTCTAAGTCTTCCCAAAATTGGCTTTTATCAATTGGTTGCAATCCAACTTGGGGTGCATACACACTGAGGATATTCAGGATTAAATCACCTACTACAAGCTTAACCAGAATAATCCTGTCGCCTTTCCTTTTGACGTCCACAACTTTATCTCTGAAACTTTTATCGATCATAATTCCAACACCATTTTGACTCTTGTTAATACCTGTGTACCATAACTTGAAAACAGTTCCATCCACTTCCTTGGCCTTTTCTCTAGCCCACTTAGTTTCTTGCAAACAAACAATATTCATTTTCCTTCTAGCAAAAACACCTGCTTTCTCCCTCAATTTACCCGTTAAGGTTCCTATGTTCCAGCTTCCAAATCGCATCCTTAACCCCTGGGCTGTGCTTGCCCGCCACGCTCGCCCATCTGCGTGTTGGGACCCTGACATACTTTTCACCAAATCTGGGTGAAGACCTGGCGCCTTGCCTTGGGGCAAGGACCCTAGCACATTTTTCACTACATCCCGGGCCCGATGCAGCGCCTTACCTTGTGGCAAGGACCCTAGCCCATTTTTCGCTACACCCGGGGCCCGATGCAACGCGTCGCTATGAAGGGTACGCCCCAACGAAAAATCATATGGGTTCATCACATAAAAATATAGCTGTTTTTTATGGCTGGTTTGCTACACCTGACGCCAACCCTCCTTCTTTATCCTGGCTTGGGACAGACCACGCATGCAAGCACACATGGGCGGAGTTAAATAAGAGAAAAACACAAGCAATAAAAATTATGGGAGAGAAAATGAGTGTTTTTTTAATTTAAATAAAAAATTATAAATTGTGTCTTTCTCTCGTTTAAAATGATATAACTCTATATCATTTAAAATGATAAACATTTTTTTCCATAAATATATAATATACAAAACAAGGGCTATGCATACGTACATTTATTCCGTAATGGAGTATACATAATGAGCAACAATTTCTTTATATTTATTTTTAAGGATCTTATAAGGATTCGGGAAACATTTATTTTTTCTTACGTTTGACATTTGATTAGTTAATATTTCACTAAAATTATTCAATTTCTATAAATATACGAGTATCCTGTGAGAGATAAAGATAAAATATGCCCCGCACAAATTAGACCTGGTCTTTGAGAAAAGGTTTTAATGTTTCTTTTTTTTGTATAGAAAAGAAATTAAACAAACACAAACAAACTACCCAACATGGGCATTACTCTTGCTACAGTCACCCAACAGGAGGTCTAAGCACCCCTCAGGAGCATGGCTATACCAGACAGTATCCCAATCAACTATAGAGGCATGGCCAGCTAACCAATCAGCCACCCTGTTGGCCTCTTTATACACATGACCAATCTGAACCGCCCAGTCTTTCTCCAGCATTTCCTTAACTCTGAGCGACAGAACATAACAAGGATGGGAAGGCATACACCCATGAAGACTTATATCATGCGCATCCATCGAGTCAGTTTCCACCATTACCTGCTGGTACCCTTTCACCCAAGCCCATTCTAGCCCAATTAGAACACCCCATAATTCTGCCATCAACACATTGCCACAACTTAATCTCCTTGAAAAACCAGACACCCAACTTCCATTGCAATTTCGAATGACCCCACCACAACTGAGTCTTGTACCCCTCTCAGAACAGGCCCCATCAGCATTAATCTTAATCCAGTTAGAAGGGGGAGCTTCCCACTGAGTTTTCCTTCTGTTTCTAACATCAATAAGTAACCCAGCTTTACAGTATAAGGACTCAGCCATAGCAATATTTGTAACAACCGAATGGGCAGCAAACACCACCTCTGATGGGTTCCTCCACTCATCATTAAAAACCCAATTATTCATTTCCTTCCATAACAGCCAGCACACTACCCCAAAAAACCTCCTCCAATCTTTGTTCTGTTTTTTCCTACACAAATTCCTATCAACCCAATTACAAAAGTCTCCTTCCCAAAAATAGTTAGCCTCACTGCTTGGAAGACATAGCTGCCAAACACTCCTAGCCCAGCTGCATTCCCTGAAAATGTGGCTACAACTTTCCACAGCATATAAGCACCTGGGACATAAGGCATCCTCACAAAGATGTCTTTTAACTCTTTGCTCATTGGACAACAACTTTTCCCCAATAAGTAACCAGAGAAACGATTTAACCCTCTGAGGGCCCTCCCAATCCCAAGCAAGCATCCAATTTCTATTCTCAGACATGTCAAGCTGGCCAATCAATGAATTATAAGCAGACTTAATTGTAAATAAACCTGTAGAAGAATAGGTCAATAACACCTTATCTTCACCAGCTGCCATAGAAGTGGGTCTAACTTTAGAAATAGCTATAACAGCCTCCTCATCCAGGCAGTCCTTGAACATTTCCCACTGCCAGCCCCCTCACTGTCAACACAGTCTGTCACCTTCCAAGTATTAGCATCCTCTGGAATAGGTTCAACAATTCTCTCAATCAGCCTCCCCATCTCAGGTACCCACTTATCCCACCAAAACAAAGTTTGATTTCCATTACCAATATGGATTTTCACCCCATCCTGAACATGGCTCCAGCTTTTGCAAACACCCCTCCAAGTATTAGAATTGCTTCTAGCTTCTTTCAGGATTGGAACTAAACCCGAATCCACCTTGTATTTACTTCTAAGGATTCTGGCCTAAAGAGCATCAGAGTTAGTCATCACCCCAATCCTAATCTTCATGGCATAAGCCTTATTAATCAGACTTTGGTCTCTCAAACCGAGTCCTCCCTCCTCCTTTCTCCTGCAAATATTGTTCCAGCTAACCAGATGAACCTTCCTCTTATTCGGATTTGAACCCCAAATGAATCTTCTAGTCAGCTTCTCCACCTCCTTACAAGTACTAGAGGGGACATCAATGGTCCGCATAGCATAAGCTGGAAGTGCCTCCAGCACTGATTTGGCCAGTGTGACCCTCCCTGCCAGAGAGAGGACAGCCTGACTCCAAGATGACATCCTGCACTGCACCCTCTCTACCACATAATTCAAGGACTTCCTAGACACTCTTTTGTGATTGAGATTCACCCCAAGATACTTCCCCAGGTCACTAGTGACACCCACTCCAAGGCACTCACTAATCTCTTTAGCTCTATTGAAGCCCACATTACTAGAAAAACACACTCTAGATTTCTCCTCACTGATTTTCTGTCCAGAAGCAGCAGAAAACACCTTGAGAACTTGATTAATAACATAAGCTTGGTCCAGGGAAGCCTCTGCATACAGAATAATGTCATCAGCAAAAAATAAATGGGAAAGAGGAGGAGCATTTTTATTAACCATAACAATCTTCCAGGCTTTGGTATCCACAGCTAATTGGATAAGATGAGCCAATTTCTCCATACACAGCACAAAAAGGTATGGAGAAATGGGATCTCCCTGCCTAATCCCTCTCTTAGGCTTAAACTCTTTTGCCAGTCCCCCATTCCCTAATAAGTTCATTGAGCTAGAAGAGATGCAATTCAGAATCAAATCAGACAACTGCTTCCGAAGACCCAGATCCTCCAAAGTGTCTTCAATAAATTTCCAACTAAGACGATCATAAGCCTTCTCCAAGTCCACCTTAATCATCATCCATCCTTTACCCCCTTTCTTCTCTTTCATAGAATGCACCACTTCTTGTGCAATAATAATATTATCATCACTCTGTCTTCCTTTGATGAAACTACACTGGTTAGGAGCCACCAACATGGGCATAAAATCCCTCAGTCTATCAGTTATGATCTTAGTCACTGCCTTATACACCACATTGCAAAGACTTATAGGTCGAAAATCTTTCATGCATTATGGGTTGTCCTTCTTGGGAATAAGACAAATCAAAGACCTGTTTATTTCCTTGACTTTCCCAGGATCCATAAAGATATCCACAATTAACCTACACACAGACTCCCCCACCAACTTCCAGTGACTTTGGAAAAAAATAGCTTGCAGCCCATCAGGCCCAGGAGCCTTAAACTTTCCCATTCTAAAGATCACTCTCCGGATTTCCTCAAAAGTGGGGATTTTAGCCATGTAATCCAGCTCCTTATTTTTTAGAGCAGGAAATAAACCGTTCACTGGAAATTCCTCCACCTCTACATCACTCGGAGCAAACAACTTCTCAAAATAACAACTTGCTAAAGTACTGAGATCCTTCTTGTCACTGACCCAAGTCCCATCCTCATCTCTAAGGGCAATCACCTTATTATGCCTTCTTCTAGATATAGCAGCTGAATGAAAAAACTTTGTATTCTTGTCTCCAAACTTCAACCATTGGCACATAGACCTTTGAAACCAGTCTAACTCCTCCCTTACTAAAATTTCCTGAAGCTCCTTCCACAAGCTTCTCTGTAAGATCTCCATGTTGTGGTCATACCTCCCCATCCTGTAGTTGTCAATCCCCCGAAGTCTAGCATATATCTTATTTTTCTTTCTAATATTCTGTCTGTACACATTGTGATGCCATTCTTTAGCCCTTCTTTCAAACTCATTTCTTGCAGGACCCCAATCAAAGAATCTATTTCAGCTACTCCTCAAAACATCCTCAAACCTATCAACAGTCATCCAAGAAGCCAGGAACTTAAAAGGTCTCTCCTCAGCTTCAGTCTTATAAACCTCATCCTGAGCAAGCAAGATAGGTCTATGATCAGAATTCAGGAAAGGAAGATGAGTCACAAACCTATTCGGCCAGTTGAGAACCCAATCCTCATTAGCACAAGTCCTATCCAACCTTTCTTGAAGTTTTCCCCTCTTCCAAGTAAAGTTAGGTCCTTTGAAACCTATATCCTCAAGCTCACAATTCATCAAGAAAGAATTCATCTCATTCATACTGATATGGAAAGCTTCTTTTCCCCCAATTTTCTCACACCCCTTTTGAACTGAGTTAAAATCACCTAACACAATCCAAGGCCCAACCATCTCCTGAGAAATGAGCACCAAACTATCCCATAACACCTGCCTATCCACCCTTCTCGGATTACCATAAACAAAGGTCACAAACTCACTTCTGTCTTCCTCCACATGCACAACTCTGGTATGAATATACTGATTATGATCATCAATAATTTCTACTTTAACCTTCTTGTCATCCCATAGAATCCAGATACCCCCAGCAAAACCCACAGCATCATGTTTAAAACTTTTATTGAACCCCAAATTTTTTATGATTCTATCCCCCTTACAACCACTTATCCTTGTCTCAACTAAAGCCAAAATGCTAATCTTAAATCTAAATTTCAAGTATTTAATAAGGGCAGGGAACTCTTTTTTCCCTACTCCTCTACAATTCCATGAACAAATGAACATAAAAGCTAACAAAACTAAAAACTGGGCCAAGCACCCAACACAAACAATTAAGAGCTGATAACAGTCCTAACACCCCCTGAGGGTGTAAGCTGGTCCTCTAAACTCATCTCCTGCTGAAAAGGAGCAAAGAAATTGGACAGAACAGGGCACAACCCCCTTACCTTTGATCTTAGCCTGCACCACCTTACCCGAGCCTCCATTTCCTCCATTTGGCAAGGAATTGACTTTAGCCCTTAGTTTCTTCCCTTGCTCAGCCCCACTCTGACCAGCATTCGGGGGAAGATTCTCCATCTCACCCTTCCTAGGATCACTAACCATAACTTTACTGAATTTGAAACCACTGCTACCATTCTTGCTTCTGCTCTCCTTAAGAATCCCTTTCTTCTGCCCAGAATTGTCCTGCCTCAAATTCTTGGTTGGATTTTTCGGACTAGCATCTCCAGCACTGCCATCTATAACAGCTTCCATCTCCCCTTTAAGCTCAGCTTTCTTTGAAACTTCATTCCTACTCGGACTCAAAACAGGAACTAGAGGTTCCTTATCAACAACTTCCTTCTGAGTACCCTGACTCCCTTCCCCTTCTTCCCTTCTGGAACCCCTTATATCCTCCCCAGATTTCTTCGAACTAACCACAGGATCCTTCTCCTTCTCAATCACCATCTTCTCCTGGACAAATCTAGGTTTCCCTCCCCTCTTGGGTTTCTGAACCACCATCCAGCTCCCAAACGCTTCCTCAACCTCCTGGCCTGCCTTGCTATCAACACCAGAAATGCCCTCCAAGGGCTGTTGCCCATTCACATCCACCTCCATTGGGTTCCCCTAATTTTGGCTACATAATTCATCACACTTATCCTTCATGTGTCCATAAACACCACACTTAAAGCAAATAAGATGAATCCCTTCATATCCAACCGGATATATCTTATCCCCAACCTTAAATTTCGATAACAGGGTCTTTCTGAGATCCACTTCCACGCAAATTCGTGCGAACTTCGCTCTCTCAGTGATAACTACATCCCCCAAATCATTTTTCCTTAAAGAATTCCTATCAATTTTGAGCATACGCCCAAGTAAATTCCCAATTTTCCACAAGTAATGGACTGAGTATAACTCAATTGGGAGCCCTGGGACCCTCACCCACACAGCAAGCTTCTTGAAATCCTCATCATACGGATCAAAAAATGGGCGCCACCTTTGAACCACAACGTAGTGATCAGCAACCACCCATGGACCCTCCTCCAGCACATGCACATAGTCTCCATCATCATAAAACCTTGGGAGCAAGTACCCATTATCCAGATCTATCAATTCGTATGTTGAAACAAGATTCCAAAGCCTCTGTAACCGTGCCATCAAGAACCGAGTCCCTATTATCTTCCCCATCAACTTAATGATAAGGGCCTTCCTCCACTGTTTACAACTTTCCTTGTGCTCGCTCTTAGAAATATGGAGAACTGGACACAGAGGGTCCTCCACAGAACCTTGACCAAGATCCTCGTCGCACCCATCCTCCTCCTCTTCCTTTCGCTGAGTTTCCTTCCAATCGTCCTCCTCATCCTCCGAGAAACCTTCACCTCCATTCAGCCTTAACAACTTATCTTTGTACGAAATAACCCTCGTACCAGCTCCTTCCTTATTTGTACTGGCACCTTCCACGCGAATACCCTTGGCTTTTTCACTACCTTCAACATCCAGCTTTTCCAGCATTACATCATCCATATTGTCATCAACTGACGCCTCCCCTTTGGGTTTCTTCACACTTCTCAGAATCAAGTCCTCTTCCTCAGCCGTTCGATCTCTCCCACCTTTCGATCCATCATCACAGGTCTCCATCCCTTACTTGGCTTTCTTCGTCACCGATCGTTACTAACCAGGAACCCTATCAGAGAGAAAACAAATCGCACGCGTGAATCTAACGCGCCTATCCCATCGTATTATTAATTTTATTATTATGGATTGTTGAATATAGTTTTTGACTCTTAGGTTTTAATGTTTCTAAAGTGAATGTAGATAAGTTATCTACATTCGCTCCCAAAACGATGTCGTTTTGGGTTGAAAAATTAAAAAATTATAATAAAAAAATTATTATAACCCTAAAATAAATTATAATTATAAAAATACATTGATTTCCGCTCACAACGAGGTCGTTTTGGAAATCTGTAGAAAAAGCGAACCCTTAAGAATAATGAGAGAACTTAAATAAAAGTGAATAATATACTTATAAACACTGAGTTGTTTTTTGCGATAAACTGTAAATTAAAACTTTAATAGCCACTACCGATGTATTTGATACATGTTTCTGTGTGCAAATTATTTCAGCCAAGGTAATGCGGAGCTGATACAAGTTTCATGGCTGGAGGTATCTGGTGTAGCAAATGATGTAGAACGGAACAAGAAATATACTGTTACATTTCACGTGAAAATTAAAGAAGATGGGTTCGGCTGGAATGGCACTGAGGTATTAGTGATGGCTAAAGTTGGGAAAAAGGGAAAATATGACTATAAGGTAGCGACACTAACTCCTGGTGCCTCCTTGAGCATTCCAATAGAAAAACTTGAAATTACAGTGCCTCAAGATGCAACGGACCGCGATCTTTATTTTGGATTATATGAAGTATGGAGCGGAAAATGGAAGGGAGGCCTGGAAATTATCAGTGCGGAGGTCGTACCTATCAACTGATTTTCCTCGATCATCTCCTTCATTTGTCAACCTCGACGAGTGGTTTGTGCTTCAGTTTGTATTTGGCTTGAATGTGTCATATGTATATGCCCTGCACCATCTGAGACAATAATTACATGCGCAGCGAGAATAACTGTGCTCTATTTATGCGAGGCTAGGTGGGTCTCCAAAAGGGAAAAATAAAGAAATGAAAAGGTCTATGATATTAGCATTAAAATATTTGTAATAAATTAGTGGATTTAAGGTTATATATTTATGTTTTATATAATACTTCATGTGCACCCCGTGTATTAACTCATTATGGTTTTAAGTGTAGCAAAATTAAGAAACAAAAACATTAGGAAAATTTCTTTACTTTGTCACTTACACTTGTTAACCATTTGTTCATTTATATATATATATATAGGTATGAGTTAACTTTTTCCTTTCTTAAACATGTTATTCAACTTGACTAAATTTAATCATGATCTATATAACTTATAGATTCACTTATTCGATTCATTTTTGATTGATTAAAGCTTTATTAACCCTTAAGTGATGGATAAATATTTGGAACTCTAAATCATGGTGGAGAGGTTTATATAGCTCCTTTAGGGTTTCATACCCTTAGAGCATCACTTAATAGCACAATAGAGTCTATATGTCCTTCCATTGAAGAAAAGTCAAAAGAAATAGACTCTACCGTCACACTAAGCACTGAACAACCATTAATATTTTTAATATTGGGATTTCATGGCTTTATTTTCAATTCTAATATTTTAATATGTGAATTAGACATCTCAAGTCTTCGAGAGACATATTATATGCCTTAATTGAATTTCTGCATCTCAAGTTATGAACGTCGCAAACCAACTACTTCAAACCAAACTTCCGGGAATAGGGCCACAACTTCAAAATAGAACTGATATTTATCCTCTTAACCAAATGTCTTAAGATTTTACAAAGTTATAGATCTTTGAGTTAGATTTACATAGGTTAAAGTCTTACTTAATTTGGAGCTCCCTAGCTCAAGATATGCATGTTTTACTACGCTACTTCCAACTCGCGAAAGAATATTGGCTTGTAATAAGAGGCCATTTTAGTGCCCTCTAGTATGCTTTAGCGCCCTCAACCTAAGTGTTTCGACCCTCAAGCACGTTTTAGCGCCCAGTAGCACGTTGTAGTTCCCTCAATAGGTATTTTCCCTTATTTAGCGCGCTATTACACTCTCTAGCATGCTATAACACCTTCAAATTGGGGCTTACTGACTTGAAGTGCGTTTTAGCGCCCTCAAGAATGCTATAGCGCACTCAAGACAATGCTTATTGTCTTAGAGCATGTTTTAGCGCTCTCTAGCGCGCTATAACATGCTCAAACCGAAGGATTTAGTCCTTAGCGCTTTGTAGTGCCCTCTAGAGCGTTTTAGAGTGCTAAGTTTGAATTTTAAAGGTTCATTTGATGTCTTAAACCCCTTCTAAGAGCATGAACATCCTTCTTTCACCTAATAAACCATACTATCAATTACTCCAAAGAATCAACCATCATATACACTTTTCATCCATGGATTAACTATTCTTGGAATTAAGCCATCAAATTCATAATAAGTATTGATCTTGACATAAGCATAATAAAAAAGTCAAGACTTTACTACACTTGGCTTCACCTTCACATATACAAAATATACCATATTTACACAACTCAATACATGTCATTAACCAATTATATGTTTCAAAAATGGCCCAATCATGCTATCAATAACAAACACTGCGTAATACCCCATTACCGGACTGATGTTTTATCATCAATTATGATATTAAGCCTAGTTACAATCACAGCAGTTCATGAAAAAAATATGGAAAAACTTTTTCTTTTTCACAATGCTTACATTTTTAAAACAGTATTAACAATTTAAAAACTGTGATCATAACTAAAGACAAATGTGGAATAAAAATTTTCTATTTCTTAAATATCATACAATATCTATCCGAAGTTGTTAAGTGGTTCTCATAAACCTACAAAGCTTAATTACACAATTTTACGTTTTGCCAAAATAGAGTTTGCTTTAGTTTTCTCAAAACTGCAGATGGACTGCATGTCTTTAAATTTCCATATTTTAGTATGTTAAACTACACTCTTCTAGCTTTCCAACAAGGTATCACAAGCCTCAATTGGAGTTGTATAACTCCGGATATGCTCGCCATAAGTTATTTATTTAAAACCGTCGACAGACAACAAAAGAGGCATCTGGGTTCCCTCATGATTTTTGAAAACTTCAGACTTATACTAATTTGTTTGCTCCCAAATTTTAATATGTTCTAGTAGACACCTTGATATTTAATTTGATATATCATAAGCCTAATTTGGATAAGAAATGAGAGAGATAAATTTTTTAAAATCGATAATAGAGGCTGTAGGATTTTTTGACAAAATAAGGTAGTCCTCACTCATTTGTAAACTGGGAATGATATACAACACATAATGCTCCTATATTAGGACAATGTAGGGGACATCCTAGGCTTTAAAATGGTAGCTCACACATCTCATTTGACCAATAAATGAGGGGGATATCGATCTCTAAAGTTAGGGTAAAAACCACACCAAATTCTAAAAATTTGGGTAGCATGTGTTTGTTTTTACAACTAATCTCATTTATTCAATTGTGTACCTAATTGACATTGGAATTAAATCCAAAGGCCCAACAAACCTTGGTGCACTTACATCCTCAACATAATCCATAATATGAATGTTACTTAATCCTCAAGTCATTGACCACAAGTTATTTGTATTACAATTTACATCCTTTCAATAATTATAACTTTATTCCTACCATTTCATACACAATTTCCATTTCATGCATCTATTCTATCATAAGGAACCAAGCTTTTCAAATAGGCCTAAGCCCTTCCATTACATCCATACATCAATAATTACAATCCATAGTTCTCAAGTGGCATAATCATAGGTACATTTACATCAACTAACCAAATAGAACTATTACATCAACATTGCTACCTAATTCAAAATATTACAATCCTTAATCAAATGACTTAGATAGAAAAGTATGAACAACCCTAGACATGGTAAATGCAACATCATGCAAGATTAATGTTCATACCCTAAGTCAATGATACAAAATGAATACTACTATGTGCATTAATCTAAATATCTCAAAATTGCCAATGAACACCATGCACTCCATATGTCTCATCCAATGCCCTAGGTGGGCCTCTTACTTAGTGCTCCTCTCGCACGGTCAGTCATACCTGAAATGTGGTTCCCCAAAATGGGGGTGAGATTTGACAATCTCAATAAACCACGGGCCCTGGAGGGTCACTCTACTCAATGGCTCACTCAAATGTGCATACGATAATAATGTTCATACAGTACTTTATACAATCAAACAATCCAACTGGGAACAAATCTGAGAACATCCACTCAGGGATATTGTTAAAGGACCCCATCATATAACTCCCGAGATATTCATAGAGTACTCCAACGGATAACAACTCTAAGGCACAACGCCAACTGAAACTCCCTCAGGAGACCTATCCAGTGGAAGTCCCCCCAATACAATTCTACTAGCCAGAGAATACATAGAATAATTTATCACACAACATGTTCAAATACATGAGCATACTCTATCAAGCATTATCATAGTTCACAAATTTCAACCACTACTCCAATAGGCATGGTGGAGCACACAAGGGGATTAACCCTAGAATAAGAAGTTTACCTCTTTGAAGCATCCGCTATAGATAGCTCCAATCACAAGTTACTTCCTCCACCAATAAGCTCACAAAATAGCTATGCACAAGATATCCTATACATGAATTATCATATCAATCAATAATTGACTTAAATGGTTATCAAGCCATATAACACACAATCAAATGCAAGTTATCACACTTACCACAATCCTTGATATCAAGGATCCAAAGGCTTCTAATGTGAAGCTCCAAAGCCTATTCCTCCGAGATAAGATCCAACCTACATGATCATATAATTACATGATCAATCAATATGCTTGACAATACACAATGCAAGCAACATAGAAAACATCCCCCTCTCATTTATGCCTATGCCTTGGCCAAAGTCCTTAAAAAGGCCACCAAAATTATTTAAATTTCATTTCAACCATCCTTATGGCTTCCTTAACCATCCACGACACCATGGTTACACACCATTACAATTAACAACATTGATCAACAACTCCCTCTAATTATTTTCCATTAAGGTCGAGGAGCACAAGACAAAGGGTCAATGTGATTTCTTGTTTTCCTTGGTTCCGACGAATCAATTTCCCATTAAATCCCATCAAAAGGTCCTCACTACAACTTCCATTTGTGCCATTACAATTTCAACATAATTTCCCCCTAAAATACCTCCTATGGCCGAGGGTTATGTTCAAGAAGGCCAAGGGAGTTTTGCTTGCTTTCTAATGCAATAAATCATCCACCAATCTCATCATTAATTGCTCCCACATCCCTAACTCAATTCCTCCTTCAACATTAATTCACTTCACCAATTCATCAACTTTACTCCATTAAAATTCGGCTAAGTGTCATAACTTCAACCCTTAAATTTTTATTGTATTTTCACCAACCATTTGTTAATGCCATCATTAATTATCAAGGGGGCATAATCATTAGACCAACCAAACAGCCCCCACTTACGCACATAACCAAAATCACATCATGAATTTCGATCTACAAAAAAAACATAGGTGGAAGTGGGAATACTTACAGCAAATCAACTCTGAGGGTCTAAGAGAATGATTTACAAGCTTTAGGTGATCCAAAACACCTTTAACCCCAACATTATCTCCAAAAACTGCCACCTTAAGAGGAGATGATCTCTTCACTCACACACTTTCAAAGGATGTACTCAAGATGGAAGTTACTCACAAGCTCATGGTGAACAACCTTTATGTTCAAGGTTTCCTCTCAAAGTGTTTCTAACTCCAAGTAGGTTCTTCAAGCTTTCTTTGTTCCAAAAATGGAGTCTTCATGGTCATGAGAGTGAGAGGAGTCGATGGTGTGAGTGATTAGTGTCTTAAGTTTATGTTTAACTCACTTAAAGGCCACATAAGCATGGAAGTTACTAAAACGCTCTTAATGAGTTCATGTAATCCACCTAGTTAATCTTCATTTAATACATGATCCAATCACTAATTCAAAAATTTAATATTCATCAAAGTTCATCAAAAGTATTTTAAGAGATGAATCTCAAGTTTTTCGATAATTTGGGGAATTTATGATTTTACCCCTAGTTATGTACTTTTGGCACGTTTCCCCAAAATACATCAAAATTCTCCAAATTATTCCATTAATCACTTTCTTAGTTCTAAATGCCTCTACTAACATGTATTCAATCCTACAACAATAATCTCATTCTGAGTTTCTCGGTAAAATTGTACCGCAGTATGTTTCATCCTAAAAAGTGCCTATCAACCCCAAAAAGTGCCTATCAACTCCAAATTTCATTCTAAATCCAATTTCCTATCAACTCCGATATGTTCAATTCTAATTACACCATTTCAAGGTTAGGGTTGTTTACCTGCCAAATTACCATTTTACCCTGATGTGTATTTTAACACAAAACTCAGGATTTTCACTAATTAAACCCTCTAACCCATAATTTAACTCTTAATAATATATTTCAATTATGTGAGGTGTTATACACGCCAAGCCAAAAAAAGGAATCTTTATGGATTGCATAGACCCTTGTTCCTTAGAAGTACTAGCTCCTCCCCTTAATGTACATGAAACATAGTCCACAAACAAGGTGAGAGATAAATCTCAGTATACTAAGGACCCTTGTATAATAACCTTCAATCTCAAACATACGAATAAAAGAGGTTAATGGAGTGTTTAAGGAATTAAACACTAATTCAAGAGAATTGTGAGAGATTAATAATGTAATTGACATGACGAATAATTAAAGGACACAATTCATGCCAAGCAAGTCTAAAAGGATTTAAGTATAAATATGTTATACAATAGAAGCTTGTTCTAGTGGCATTCAAACTAGACTTATCACTCACCTTCTTCTTTCTTGAGTGTGGCATATTTATCCTTCTTTATACCTTTAGTTCTTATCTTCCATAGATAATAGGTCAATGTTCTTTATTTATTGTTTAAATTCCTGATTATAGAAACGATCCTAACTAAATTGGTCTTTGGTCTCACTATTGTTGGTGAGGTTCATATCATTTGGTATCAAAGCTAGTCTTCTAAATCAGGTTTGATCTATCATTATTTTATTGTTAATCCTTTTTTATTTCTATTTCATTCTTCTTCTTGCGTCAACTACTCCCATTGGTATTGTTAAAAAAAAACATAATCTTAGTAATTCCAGAAGCAAAAAAAAAAAAAAAAAAAATCTGATCCAAATTCCTTGAGCTAAAACTTTTCTCTTTGAATTCTTTTTAGTTTTGTTTTTTTCTATTCCACTGTGTACTTCTTTTCTTACGTAATTATAGTTATTAGTGCTTAAATTTATTGTAATTCCAACCTTTCTTTACCCCTAATTCTTGACTTAAAAAAATATTCTCTTGTTCTTCTTGTCTCTTTGTATTATATCTTATTTATAGTCTGTTTGGATTTCTTCAAGAAAACTTCAATTGAGTTCAACCAAGAACTAAAAGAAGGAATTCAAAAGAGGAGGAAAAGGCAAGAGTATGCGAGCTTATAAGAGGGTAAAAACCTAATTTTGAAACACGAGTGTGAGAGCTATTAATTAGGAGAGAAACCCGTGATGGTGTGTTTGTGAGGATATTTCAATTTTTTTTCTTTTTGCAGATAATAAAAATTGTCTCAAGAAGGTGATGCTCAAATTCCTAAAGATTTCAAATTCTACTTTGAAGCCATGACACAGAAATTTGAAAGATTGAACTTCAGGTTCGATGAAATACAAGATAGAATAGAAAGAGTTGAACAAAAGGTGCAACAACCTAGAACTTCAGAACATCAAAATGAAGATGATACCAATTCTACAGTTGATATGAGGCAGAATGAACGTCGAAATGAAGGAAGAAGAGTGCATAATGAAGAGAGGGTCGATAACAACCTAGGAAGTATCAATATGAAGATTACATCCTTCCAAGGCAAAAATGATCCAGAAGCTTACTTGGAATGGGAAAGAAAGATGGAGTTGGTGTTTGTTTGTCATAACTACTCTGAGTTGAAAAAGGTAAAATTGGCTGCCATAGAATTTTCTGATTATGCTATTGTTTGGTGGGATCAATTTGTGTCAAACAGGAGGAGACATGGTGAAAGACCCATTGAAACATGCGAGGAAATGAAAGTTGTCATGAGAAGACAATTTATTCCAAGTCACTACCATAGGGACTTGTTTCAGAAATTACAAAGTCTCTCACAAGGTTCTAAAAGTGTTGAAGACTATTTCAAGGAGATGGAGACAACCATGATTAGAGCCAATGTAGATGAAGATCGTGAAGCTATTATGGCGAGATTTTTGCTTGGCTTAAATCGGGACATTGCAAATGTGGTAGAATTACAACATTGTGTGGTGTAACAGTCCGTTACGTACCAGTGTTGTTAACATTGATTATGATATTAAGCGCAGTTACAATCACAACAACTCATTTATAAAACTGCGAGTAAACTTTTTCTGTTTATTACGCGAGCATTTAAAACAATAAAAAGCATAATAAATAAAAAATGTGATCGTAACTGTAAAATCTTTGCAGACTAATTATTTAAACTAATTTTTTATCATATATCACCTCTCTCAAGTCACTAAGGGGTCCCCAAAAACCCACTTAGCTAAAATCTCACTTTTTTGTTTTCTACCTATCCGAACATGGTTCGATTTTTTATTTTCTGCGGACAAACCACATTCTACAAGCCTCTCATCTTTTAGTATGTCATTCTAGACTTAATTACCTTTCTAGGAAGCTATCACACGAGTCATAAAGTTCTCGTTTGCTCCGGATATTGCCGTTTGAAGTTGAACAAGCAAATCTGTTAGCCAACCTCAAAACGGCTCCAAACAGCCTTAACTCAATCAATTATTCTGGAAAATCCACTCAACTAATTTCTCTCAAATTTTTATACAAAAAACTAGACACAACAAGATTCAATTTCAAATATCATACACCTAATTTGACCAAGAAATGAAGCAGGAATAAATTTCCCAAACTCGCTCCAGATCAGCCACATGTGCAGTGGCCAAATGATCAGTCCGTGCTCTATGCCTTCTACAGGCCGACTCTTAACCCATAATTTCCTCAAATTTAAACACAAGATAGAGGACATCTCAAGCTTCAAAACAGCATATGGCACGTCCATATCGGACTTTTGTGGAGGGAGATATGCTCTCCCAAAGTTCGCCTAATTTCTGCCAATTTCTAAAAAATTCGCCAAAGTTTCTTTTGTTTTTTCAATAAATCCCAAATTTACAAAAGTGTTCTCTAACCTCAAATTGTACCTAATAATCATTGAGTGGCACACAAGGACCAGCAATCCCTTGGTGCTCTTACAACCCTTCACAGTTCATATCCAATTTAATCAATATACATAATTCATGCTTACTTTCTCAATTTACTTATTTCAATCACAAGATCTCATTTGCATGCATTCTTTGAATCATAAAGCATCATTCGCATCCTAGAAAAGGCCTATTGCCCTTTCATCTTATTACATACTTCATTGTTACATCAATTCTCCATATTACAAATTGCAACTTCAATGGACATATTACAATCTTCCTTCAAGTATACAAAATAAATACTCCAAAATAAACATGATAATCAAAGACTAAACTTAGATAAAATACATCATGAACAAAATGATAACCATAATCCTAATCATATGCATTGTTCATGACCTAAGTCTAGCCTAGACCCAATGGCCAACATGCAAAATATGTAAAAGTCCTCCTGCTCAACCTATGGGCTTCTTGCCCGCCGCTCCGACACCACTGCTACCTCCTGAAATAAAGCTCCCAAAGCGGGGTGAGATATACGAATATATCTCAGTAACCCAGAGGTTCTGGAGAATCCTCCGCCCAATGGCTCACTTCGATGCATATAAATAACATAACATAACTTCTGAAAACGGGATAAAGCAAGGGATTTAGTGAAATAAGGGAGCATAGGGATACAAAATATGACGAAGTTGGAATGATCAATGCCAAAACCACGCAACGAACAGCCTATTGGCTCGGCATATAAGCCTGCGGGTTTCAAACCAAGGCGTGTTCCCAGAACATCAACCAAGGCACCCTCCATCCATATCCACCCGAGACTTCCTATTGTGCTCCTATCCGGATCACACACCACGACCCCAGGTCAACTGGAACTCCCTAACGGAGACCTATCCAGTGGAAGTCTGTAACGCCCAAAGGCAAACAGTCTACTGGCCAGACACGGTACATCCTATGTACCACCACACATACAATATGCATGAACATGTTATCCTATATTATTTACATACACTTCCTACCATTACCCTCAACGGGCATGGTGGAACACACAAGGGGATCAAACCCCAGTACCAAGGGATTACCTGTATAATCCTCTCCCACAGCTCCAATGTAATATATTTCCCGAGCTAGGCACACAAACAGAAATGCCTACACATAGGACATTCCCAATTAATTTTCCATTCACCAATTACATGCCAATTATCAAGCATAAAGACGTGGTTCAAAATACTTACCACAATCCCTTTGGGTCCGGGACCAAGGGCAACCCACCGAGCTCACGGTTCAGGGTCCAAATCTGCAGGAGGTAACCTACAACGACCATATACGGATCATCAGAACACGGTAAACCACCAAATTCACAAAACGTCGATTTTTCCTCCCCCCCACCAAGTGAGGTTCGGCCATTTAAGTGTAAAAATACAAAATATTTTTCTTTCTTTTCTTTTCATTTTTCTTAAGCATCCCAAGGCTACCCCAATGTCATTTTGGGTGCCATTTTGCATCCTACATCATCCTAACATCATTTTGCCAATTAATTCACTCTAGGTTCAATTTCCAATTTCACACAACTCCAAGCATTTTTCCTTTAATTTTCAATGCATCAACCCATGACACAACACCTCCAAACACCATTTAACACCACAATACATCACTTACATAATTTTTACATCATCCAAACCCTATAGCCCTATCTTGGCCGAATTCTACATGGATTCATACTCAAAGGTTTTAAATTCAATTCAACACTTCCACACAACATATAATCCTATAATTAACTCATACCAATACCCACAACTCATTGACACAATCCCACAACATATCCATTTCACAAAGTCATGGAATCACAACTCAAAATTTCCTAACTTATAATCCAAATTTTATCAATAATTTTTATGACATCAATCACTCTAAAAACTCATTCTAAGCCACATTTGACTAATACACAATTTCAATTTGAACTCTCTAACTACATCAATCAAACAATCCCTCTTAGGTCGCCAATTTTAAAACTCATGATTCAACCAATAAAAGGTGTGAAAACTTACCCACAATCAAGGCCTAAGACTCCTCCAAGTGATATCCAAGCATTAGCCAAACACGTAACCCTAGGAAAGTAAAATTAATTTGGAGGTCTCAAATGAGAAAACTAACCCTGGAAATGGATTCAGAACGAAAAATTTAGTCGTTAGGCAAGTTTCTGAAAATTTGGCGAATAATGTTTTTACCGGGTAAAAATATCGCGGTATAGTTGCACGGTAAAACGTGTCGAATGAATTTTGAGCTCTAGGTTTGGATATAAGTTATAAATGGTACATAGGACTAGGAAATATGATTTCTGGTGAAAATTGATGAAAATTGGTGTGCTTGGGGAATCGTGCCTACAACGCTTATAACAGCTTAAAACTGCAATTTCTCCGAACGACCGGAAAACTCCGGATTCATCTGATCATGGGCAATTAAAGGACAATGGTTAATGTTAAAAATTAGAGTTTCTAAATAGTTTACGAAATTATGGACGTTTAGTGAAATAGGCGCGGGAGATTTGAGTTCGTTTGAAATCGCGTGAGGTGGCGGTGGGGCCCACCTCACTTAAGTGGACTTGCCACCTTGCACCACATCACAAAATCAGCTTCTTCTCTCTCCTTCCCTCACCCAAGAACCGAGATCCCTCCATGGAAGGCCAAGAAAGCTTCCAAAATTTATTTCTCTCATAACTCCCTCCATACTCACTCAAATCCAACAAAGTTTGTCACCAAAGTTATTGGAAATCATCATCCAAACACAACCATGGTATTATTGAGCCTTGAAACTCGCTAGATTGGGAGAAAATGGACAAAAACAACTACGGTTTTGAGGAGAATTTCAAGGTTTTTGGAGTTATGTGTTCAAGCCATTGCTTGGGGATCACTTGGAGGAGTCATTGGCCTAGCTTGTGAGTATATTTCAACACATTTGAATGGTTGATTCATGAATCTAAATTTTGAAAACCTAGAGCTAAATTGGATGATTGATGTAGTTAGAGAGCTCAAATGAGAATTGTGTATTAGATGAAAGTGACTTAAAATGATGTTTTAGAGTGATAAATGTCATAAAAATTATTGGTGAATTGTTTGGTAACTTAGCCAAATTTGGAGTTGATGATGCATGACTTTGTGAAATTGAGGTGTTGAATGATTGTGTAATTGAGTTGTGAAATGGTAGTATGAGTGAATAATAGGACTGTATGATGTGTGGGGATGTTGAATTGGATTGAATAGCCTTGGTTGGGGAGTATGATAGAATTCGGCCATATTGGGGAAATTGGAGTGTGATGTTGTAAAATCATGCAATTGATGTGTTGTGTTGTTAAATGGTATTTAGAGGTGTTGTATGATGAGTGGATTCATGGAAAATCAAAGAAAAATACTTGGAGTGTGTGAGAGAGTACATTGGACCTACAAGGAAATAAATGGGAAAAATGATGTTGTGATGGTGTAGGATGGAAAGTGGGACCTAAAATGGTGTTGTGGTAGTCTTGGGAGGATAAAGAAAAATTAAAAGAAAATAAAGAAAAATATTTTGTAAAATAAGCCTAGGTTGGCCGAACCTTGCATTGGTGGGGAAGGATTTTTGGTGTTTTGGAATCTTGTTGATTTCACCTTGTGTGATCATTGTAGGTTGCTTCCCTCGGATTTGAACTCGGAACCGTGAGCTTGGTGGGTTGCCTTTGGTCCCGGACCAAAGGAGTTTTGGTAAGTGGTCTTGAACCTATGCATGTATACTTGATAACTTGCATATATATTGGTTGGTTGATATGGAATTGGAAATGGCCTATGTGTAGGCATTTCTGGTGAACCAAGCTGGTTGATACTGGGATTGAGAGCTATCAAGCAGAGGAGATTATTCAGGTAATCCCTTGGTATTGGGATTTGATCCCCGTGTGTGCTTCACTATGCCCGTTGAGGGTAGTGGTTGGAGGTGTATGTGGATAATGTAGTATAACATGTTCATCCATTTTTGTATGTTAGTGGTACATTGGATGTACCGAGTCTCTGGCCAATAGACAGTTGCCTTAGGGCGTTATGGACTTCTACTAGATAGGTCTCCATGAGGGACTTCCAGTTGACCTGGGGTCGTGGTGTGTCATCCAGAGAGGAGCATGCTAGGAAGTCTCGGGTGTATATGGATGGAGGGTGCCTTGGTTGATGTTCTGGGAACACTCCTTGGTTTGGAACCCGTAGGCTATGTGCCGAGGCCACTAGGCCGGATGTTGCGTGGTATTGGCATCGACCATTCGAGCTTCATCGTATTTTGTTCCCTATGCTTCCCTACTTCACTAAATCCCTTGTTTTATCCCGTTGTAATGTTGTATTATATTATTGATATGCATCGAGGTGAGCCATTGGGCGGAGTATTCTCTAGTGATGTTAGAGCGGCGGGCAAGAGGCCCATGGGATGAGCTCATGGACTTGTAGTGGACCTTGCATTTTGTGGCCGTTGGGTCTAGGCTAGACTTAGGACATGAACATCGTTTTGAGTTGAGATTATTATCTGTCATCTTTGTTCATGTCACCTTTTTGCCTAAGTTTAGTCATTTATTTAGCATGATGTATTTTGGAGACTCATTATGTATATTTGGAGAATTATTGTAATATTGGTAAAGAAGCTTGTAAATTGTATTATGGAGACTTGATGTAATATTGAAGCCTGCTATATGATGAAAGGGCAATAGGCTTATTTTAGGATTTGATTTATGTTTTATGTCAAAGAATTGCAAGCAAAGGGATTAATGTGATTGAAATGAAGTAAGGATTTATAATGAAATCATTGAATTGTAAAGTAAGCTAAATGATATAAATTGTGAAGGGTTGTAAGAGCACCAAGACATTGTTGGTCCTTGAGTGCCACCCATGATTATTAGGTACAAAGTTGAGGTTAGATAACACACGTTCAAAGGTGAGATTTATTGGAAAAACAAAGGAAACTCTGGCAAAATTTCTAGAAATTAGCAGAATTTGGGTAAACTTTGGGAGAGCATATCTCCCTCCACAAACGTACAATAGGGACGTGTAATATGCCATTTTAAAGCTTGAGATGTCAACTACCTTGTGACAAAATTTGAGAACCAAAGAAGAACCACGCAGCCCTGTAGGAGACAGAGAGCACGGACTGTGCAGAACACCCCTGCACATGGGGCTATTTCTGGCAGATTTTGGGAATTTTATTCCCGCTTCATTTCTTAGCCAAATTAGGTGTATGATATTTCAAATTGAAGCTTGAGGTGTGTAGTTTCCTGTATACAAATTTGAGAGAAATTGGATGAGTGGATTCTTCATAATCGTTGAGAGAGAGAGAGAGTGGGCTGTTTGGAGCCCTATTTGGGGTTGGCTGGCAGATTTGCTTGTCCAACTTCAAACGACGATAACCGGAGCGAATGAGAACTTTATAACTCGTGTGATAGCTTTTTTGAAAGGTAATTAAGCCTAGGATAACATACTAAAAGATGAGAGGTTCGCGGCATGCAGTTTATCTGCAGTAATTAAAATACCGAACCATGTTTGGAGCTTGAGGTGTCTAGTTTCCTGTATACAAATTTGAGAGAAATTGATGAGTGGATTGTTCATAATTGTTGAGAGAGAGTGGGCTGTTTGGAGCCCTATTTGGGGTTGGCTGGCAGATTTTCTTGTCCAACTTCAAACGGCGATAACCGGAGCAAATGAGAACTTTATAACTCGTGGGATAGCTTTTTTGAAAGGTAATTAAGCCTAGGATAACATACTAAAAGATGAGAGGTTCACACTATGCAGTTTATCCGCAGTAATTAAAATACCAAACCATGTTGGGATAGGTAGAAAACGTAAAAGTGAGATTTTAGCTAAGTGGGTTTATGGGAACCCCTTAGTGACTTGAGAGGAGTATTATATGATATTTAGGCAGTTTAAAAAATTATTCCGCAAAGATTTTTCAGTTACAGTCACAACTTTTATTTATTACGCTTAACTACTGTTTTAAATGCTCGCGTAATAAAATTTCAAAAAGTTTACTTGCATTTTTATAAATGAATTATTGTGATTGTAACTGCGCTTAATATCATAATCAATGTTAACAATATCGGTGTACATTGGGCTGTTACACACACCCGAACAGCCCCTGCACTACACCTCTTTGGGCAGTCTGTGTTCTTTTCATTGTACAGGGAGCTACTCAACTCTAAATGGTACCAAATTTTGATACAACATAGCTGACATCTCACACTTTAAAGTGGTGTATGAAACGTCCCAATTGGACCTCTGTGAAGGGAGATATGCTCTCCCAAATTTAGCTTAAAAACTGCTCATTTATTATAAACATCAAATGGTACCTAATTGACAAGGGTGGCACACAAGGACCAACAAGCCTTGGTTCTCTTACAACTTGCAATATATATACATCATTAGAATTCACTTTATCATTAATGGCTTAACTTGATTTATAACTTAAACTCATTTCAACTATTTGATTCCATTTCATCCATTCATAATATTTGACATATAAAATCATAACCTAGAATAGGCCTATTGCCCTTCCATCACATATATGCTTTACAATTTACACAAGGTCCATAATGCTTCAATTACAATTCTCCAAATATAACTACAAATAAATACATCAATGCCAATAAATACACCAAATCTAGACTTAGCCAAAATAATACTACATGAACAACAAAATGCATGGTGTACATAACTCATGCAACCCAAATATTCATGCACTAAGTCTAGTCTATGTCAAATACAACCCAAAGTGAAAAATGGCATCAAATCTAATGCACTCCATATGCTCCATAACTCATCAACCTGTGGGCCTCTTGCCCAAGACTCCTGTGCCGCTACAACCACCTGAAATGTCCCAAAATGCGGATGAGATATACAAATATATCTCAGTAATCCAAAGGTTCTGGAGGATCATACAACCTACTAAAACTTGATTCAAATTATCACAAGTCCAATTACACAAATTTTGCATCATCCTTTCCCATTTTCTTCGATATGGACGAAATCATTAATCAAGGCACCAATAGATTTTCAATTCATTTTCATACCTCAAACACACCATACATCATATAATTAACTACTACAACTAATCCAGAACTCAATTTCACAAACATACAACCGTCCAATTTCACAAAATCTCAAGATCATCGTCCAAAAATGTTCTAAGTTACCAACTTTTCCTTAATAAATTTTATGAGCTTAATCATCATAAAACATCATTATCAGACATATTTATCTAATACGCGATTTCAATTTGAGGTCCTCAACTACATCAATCAAAGAACCCAAGCTTTAGGTCATGAAATTCAATCTCAAAATTCATCCAACAATAAGTGGTGAAAATGACCAATAATCAAGGCCTAAGACTCCTCCAAGTAATACTCAAGCAATAGCTCAAGTAAACAACTCCAAGAACACCAATTTTTCTCCAAATATTCATGGCATGAGTAGGGTTTTTCTTGAAATCTAGAGAGTTTCAAGAGCTACTAATGGTTGGGTTGTGATTGGAAGGTTGTTTACTTGAATTTTCATGTTAGACTATGTTGATTTTGGTGAGTAAATGATGATGAAATCAAAGCATCAAATTTGCCCTCACTCAAGACCATGGCTGTAACAGCCCGTTGTACACCGGTATTGTTAATATTGATTATGATATTAAGCGCAGTTACAATCACAGCAATTCATTTATAAAAATGCGAGTAAACTTTTTTTTTTCCTTTTTATTACGCGAGCATTTAAAACAATAATAAAGCGTAATAAATAAAAGATGTGACCGTAACTGAAAACTAATTGCGGAATAATTAAAACAAGTGCCTAAATATCTTATAATACTTCTCTCAAGTCACTAAGGGGTTCCCATAAACTCACTTAGCATAAATCTCACTTTTTCGGGTTCTACCTATCCGAACATGGTTCAGTTATTTAATCACTGCGGAAAATCCACATGTCGCAAACCTCTCATCTTTTAGTATGTTATTCTAGACTTAATTATCTTTCCAATAAGCTACACAAGATCCAAAAAGTTCTAATTTCTTAGGATATCACCGTTTGAAGTTGGACAAGCCAATCTACCAGCCAACCTCAAATAGGGCTCCAAACAGCCCTCACTCTTTGAACGATTTCGGACAAACCACTGCACCAATTTCTCTCAAATTTTTATACAGAAAAATAGATACCTCAAGCTTAAAGTTGACATATCATGCACCTAATTTGACCAAGAAAAGAAGCGGGAATAATTTTCCCAAAAACCGACAGTGATAGACCCCAAGTGCAGGGAATTTTGGAAAGTCTGAGTTCCACGACTTTTACAGGGCAGCATCATACTTCTATGGTTCTCAAATTTTGACACAAGGTAGTTGACATCTCAAGCTTTACAACAGTGTATGACACGTCCCTATTGGATTTTTGTCGAGGGAGATATGTTCTCCCAAAGTTCACTCAAAATCTGCCAATTTATAGAAATTTCACCAGAGTCTCCTTTATTTTTCCAACATATCCCACTTTTAAAAGTGTGTTATCTATCCTCAAATGGTACCTAATAAACATGGGTGGCACTCAAGGACCAGCAATGCATTGGTGCTCTTACAACCCTTCACAATTTATATCAATTAGCTTACTTTCCAACTCATCAATTAAATTATCAAATCTTAAACCATTTCAATCACATTAACTCCTTTGCATGCATTCTTTTGACATAAAACATAAATCATATCCTAGAATAGGCCTATTGTCCTTTCATCATATAGCATGCTTCAATATTACACGTGGTCTCAATATACAAATTACAATACTTCTTTACAACAATTACAATAATCCTTCAAATAATCATAATAAGTCCTCAAAATAAATCATGAGCATTAATGACTAAACTTAGACAAAATGTGACATGAACAAAGATGAAAATAATAAATCCTAGATCACATGCAATGTTCAAGTCCTAAGTCTAGCCTATGCCCAATGGCAACAAAATACAAAATGAACTCAAGCTACCATGCTCATCCTACGGGTCTCTTGCCCGCTGCTCTGGTATCACTGCCACTACCTAAAATAAAGTCCCCAAAACGGGGTGAGATATACGAATATATCTCAGTAACCCAGAGGTTCTGGAGATTACTCTGCTCAATGGCTCACTTCGATGCATATCAATAATATAATACAACATTCAAAATAGGATAGAACAAGGGATTTAGTGAAGTAGGGAAGCATATGGAATAAAATACGATGAAGCTAAAATGGTCGATACCAAAGCCACGCAACATCCGGCCTATTGGCCTCAGCATATAGCCTACGGGTTCTCATCCAAGGAAGTGTTCTCAGAACATCAACCAAGGTACCCTCCATCCATATACACCCGAGACTTTCCTAGTGTGCTCTTCAACAGATGACACACCATGACCCCAGGTCAACTGGAACTCCCTTTTGGAGACCTATCCAGTGGAAGTCTGTAACACCTCGTAGTTTTAAAACACTTAATTATAGTTAAAATGTTGGTTAGAGGGTTTATTTAGTAAAAATCCTGAAAATTAGGTCAAACACAAAGGAAGTGTAAAACGGTAATTAGTCAAACACGTAACCCTAGGAGGGTAAAATTGAGTAGGTCTCAAATGATAAAAATAACCCTGGAGATGGATTCAGAACGAAAAATTGAGTGGTTAGGCAAGTTTCTGAAAATTTAGTGAATAGTGTTTTTACCGGGTAAAAATACTGCAGTACAGTTGCACCGTAAAGCGTGTCGATTGAATTTTGAGCTCTAGGTTTGGATATAAGTTATAAATAGTATATAGGACTAAGAAATATGATTTCTGGTAAAAATTGATGGAAATTAGTAAGTTTAGGGAAGCGTGCCCACGTCGCACATAACAGCTTAAAACTGCAATTTCTCCGAACGACTGGAAAACTCTGGATTCATCTGATCAAGGGCAATTAAAGGATTAGTTAATGTTAAAAATTAGAGTTTATAAATAGGTTATGAAATTATGGCCGTTTAGTGGAATAGGCGAGAGAATTTGAATTAGTTTGAAATCGCGTGAAGTGGCAATGGGGCCCACCTCAGTTAAGTGACTTGGCCACATGGACCAGCCACTATTCATCATCATTTAAAACTCCCTTCTCTCTCTACAAAACCGTAGAACCCCCCTCCCTTTGGCCATTTTTGCTCAAATTTTCCTTCTCTCATTACTCACTCAATACATCACCAAATCAAGCAAAGTTTGTGAGAAAATTTGTTGGAAATCATCATCCAAACACATTCCACCGATTAATTTCCCTTGAAACCCTCTCATTTGAGAGAAAATGGGCAAAACCAGCCACGAAATTTGGGAGAGTTCTTGAGTTTTTGGAGTTGTTTGCTCAAGCCATTGCTTGGGGATCACTTGGAAGAGTCTTGTGACTTGATTGTGGGTAAGTTTCCACACTTTTCATTGGTTAATTTGGTGGATTGAAATTCATGAACCCTAGACTTGATTTGTGTGATTGATGTAGTTAGAGAGCTCAAATGAAAATTGTGTATTAGATGAAAGTGACTTAGAATGATGTTTTGGAGTGATAAATGTCATAAAATTTATTGAGAAAATTGGATGATAACTTAGTGGATTTTTGAGTGTGATGCCATGACTTTGTGAAATTAATTGATGGTAGGATTGTGTAATTGAGTTGTTGAGTTTTTGTATGGGTTGATAGTGATATTGTATGATGGTTGGGAGTGTTGAATTGGATTGGATAACCATTGGTAGGAGGCCATGTACATTTCGGCCATAGTGAGGAAAATTAGGATTTGATGTTGTGAAATTATGTGGTTGATGTTGTGAGTTGTTAAAAGGTATTTAGAGGTGTTGTGTGATGAGTGGATGCATTGAAAATAGATGGAAAATAAATGGAAAAATACTTGGATTGTGTTAGAATACACATTGAACCTAGAAGAGAATAAATGGGCAAAATAATGTTATGATGGTGTAAGATTAAAAGTGGGACCTAAAATGATGTTGTAGTAGCATTATGATGCTAAAGAAAAATAAAAAGAAAATTTAGGAAAATATTTTGGAAATTAACACTATGTTGGCCGAACCTACCATTGTGTAGGGTAGGATTTTGACGTTTTGTAATCTTGGTTGATTGCACTCTGTATTAATGATCCTTGTGTGATTATTGTAGGTTGCCTCATGCGGAATTGAACACTAAACCCTGAGCTCGGTGGGTTGGCCTTGGTCCCGGACCAAAGGGGTTGTGGCATTTCTATGTGTACTTAGCTCGGGAACGTATTGCATTGGAGCGGTGGAAGAAGAGATTATACAGGTAATCCCTTGGTACTGGGGTTTGATCTTCGTGTGTGTTCCACTATGCCCGTTGAGGGTAATGGTAGGAAATGTATGTGAATAATATAGGATAACATGTTCATGCATATGGTATGAGTTGTGGTACATAGAATGTACCGTGTCTCTGGCCAGTAGATTGTTTTCCTTCGAACGTTACGGACTTCCACTAGATAGGTCTCCGTGAGTGTAACAGCCCGTTGGACACCGGTATTGTTAACATTAATTATGATCTTAAGCGCAGTTACAATCACAGCAATTCATTTATAAAAATGCGAATAAACTTTTTCCGATTATTACGCGAGCATTTAAAATAATAAAAGCGTAATAATTAAAAGTTGTGACTGTAACTGTAAAATCTTGTGGAATACTTATTTTAACTATTTTTACATCTTACTTTACATATTATAAGTCACTAAGGGTTCCCATAAACCCACTTAGCCAATTTCTCAACTTTACGTTTTTACCTTTCCGCACATGGTTAACTAATTATTTTTATGCGAACACACCGCTTAAAACCAGACTTTCCTCTCAGGTTATATTTTTTTCTTACTTAATTCCATTTCTAAAAAGCTATCACATGCTTTAATCGGAGCTCGTTTGCTCCTGTTATCGCCGTTTGAAGTTGGATAAGCAAAACAGCCAACCAATCCCAAAACAGCTCAAAACCTCTCTCACTCCACGAATTTCTGCAGAAAATCCACTCTTTCAATTGTTCTAAAAATTTTATTCTACAAACTATACACCTCAACCTTCAATTTGATATATCATACGCTTAATTTGACTGAAAAACGAAGCAGGAATTAATTTCCCAAAAACTGCTAGAAACAGCCCCTGCATTAGGGGGTTCTGGACAGTCCGTATTCAATACATCTTACAGGGCTTTTTACAACCCATACATTTCTCATATTTTAACACCATGTAGGGGACATCTCAAGCTTTAAAATGGCGTAAGGAACATCCCTATCGGACCTTTGTAGAGGGAGATACGCTCTCCCGAAATTCGTCTAAAATCTACCAATTCTACAGAAAATTCGCCAGAGTTTCCTTTGTTTTTCCTAAAATCCCCAATTTTGCACAAGCTCACTAGTACCTCAAATGTACCTAATAATCCAAGGGGTGGCACACACAAGGACCAACAATGCCTTGGGGCACTTACAACCCAACTCAGTTTATATTTATTACATAATATAGCTCACTTTAAAATCCTTAAATTGTTTCAATCACCAAAGTCCAATTTCATGCATATTTCCAACATACAAGTAATCATAAACCTAAAATAGGCCTAAAGCCCTTCCATCATAATGTATCATGCATCCAAGGTACAATTACAACATTACTTACATGTTACCACTTACAACTTCAACTTAAATTACAACATACAATATTACAACTTTGATTACAAATCAAAACATAAACTTGAATGACATACTACTAGACTTAGGCAAAATGACATGAACAAATATGCCAGTGAACTCATCCTACATACATATGAGATGTTCATGCCCTAAGTCTAGCCTAGGCCACATGGCCAACAAAATGCAAAATGATGAAGTGCTCCACTAATCACCCTGCGGGCTTCTTGCCCGCTGCTCCAACGCCACTGCTACATCCTGAAATAAATGCCTCGAGACGGGGTGAGATATACGGATATATCTCAGTAACCCAGAGGTTCTGGAGAAAACTCCGCCCAATGATGGTTCACTTCGATGCATATAAATAATATAAAACAACCACTTTCAAAACGGGATAAAGCAAGGGATTTAGAGAAATTGGGGAATATCGAGATATAAAATACGACGAAGCTGGAATGGTAGCTACCAATACCACGCAACGTCCTCGGCATACAAGCCTACGGGTCTCATCCAAAGCGTGTTCCAAGAACCACAACCAAGGTACCCCTTCCATCCATATACACCCGAGACTTCCTAGTGTGCTCCTATCCGGATGACACACCACGACCCTAGGTCAACTGGAACTCCCTCGGAGACCTATCCAGTGGAAGTCCGCACTGCCCGAAGGCTACACTGTCTACTGGCCAGAGACTCGGTACATAAGTACCCTCATAAATGCTACATGCATGCTCATGCTGTTCTACACTACTCATATACATTTCCTACCAATACCATCAACTGGCATGGTGGAACACACAAGGGGAACAAGCCCCAATACCAAAAGATTACCTCAAATGTTCTTCCATTTAGCTCCACAGCAGCTTAGGTTCCAAGTTTGTTACTCAACAGAACGTCTACACATAGGACGTTCGCAATTACTCAAAGTTCACAAAACGCATGCCAATTCACAATTACACATGCATTAATCCAGTCACTTACATCAACCCAATGGGTCCGGGACCAAGGGCAATCCACTGATTCACGATTCGGGATTCAAATCGACGTACGACAACCTATACAACTATGTACAGCCATCAGTATTCATCAATTCTATCAAAACATGAAAAATCACAAAATCACCTCCCCCTCCCTTGGAAGGTTCGGCCAAACAAGGCCATTTTTCAAATTTATTTTTCTAAATTTTCTTTCTCATTTTATTACACATCCTTAGGTTGCCAAGAGGCTAATTCAAGTGTCGTTTTTCCATTTTATGTCTTTGAAGTATCGTTTGCTAAATAATTCACTCTAGGTTCTTTTATGTCCTTAAATACCATTTATTATTTTCTATTGATTCAACCACTTCCCAACCACCACACAACCCAATTTAATACCATTTAACACTTGATATATCATCCAATCAACACAAACAACATCAAATTCCTAAAACTCACTCTATGGCCGACTTGCACCCTTTGGATTTCTAAAGAATTCTCACTCTATTTGATCACTCCACACCTTATACAACACCATTATATCAACATATAATCATCTATCAACTCACCAATAACATCTTAAAACATTTTCCACAATCCAAGTCATGACACTTCCAAAAATATTCTAAGTTAAAAATCCACATTTTTCACCTAAAATTTTCATGGCATACATAGCTAATACACATTATTCTAAGACACTTTCATGTACAAACTTTTCCCAATTGAGCTCTCTAACATCACACATCAACAAATCAATGTTTAGGGTTCATGAATATCAACTATAATCAAACCATGTAAATGGGATGGAAATATACTCACAACCAAGGCTAGATGTTAACCCAAGACTCCTCCAAGCATTGGAAGCTCAAATGACTCCATGAACCTCCATTTTTCTCCAAACATTTGCAGCTGGTTTTGACTTGGATCTCCCCAAATAGATGGTTTCAAGGCTTAAGAGTGCTACCAATGTGTTTAGAAGGTTGTTTCGACCAAATTTCAACACAAAATTCACTTGATTTGGTTAAGAAATGGTGTAGTTATGGAGAAAAGAAAATTTTGAGTGAAGATGGTGGTGAGGGGCTGCCATGTGCGGATTTTGTAAGAACCCGCACCGTTAATTAAGAGATTTAATTAATTTATTATGTGAAAATAGGAAATGATTCCATAATTGACCCTAATAATTATTTTGAGGCTTTAATAATTATTGTAAGTGAGTAATAATGCTGAAAGTCGCTTTTCGAAAGAAAAGTGCAGCTACCGGTTCTGCTAGTCGGTATGAATGCGTACCGAAAAAGTATCCCAGAAAATTATAATAAGTATATGATAATTACTAGAATGATATGTAGGACTTGTAAAACGAGTTTCAAGTCCAGATAATGAGAACTGGCGCTGGAAATTGGTACTGGCTTGGAAAAGCGTGTACCGGAAAGGTGCTCAGAAAATTACGAAAAAATATGATAAATCTTAGAAAATAATGTAGTTTCATAATCCAAAGTTTGAGATTAAAATTCTAAGCGTAGAAATTAAAGTTAATATTGCGCGTTCATTCTTAAGTGGGCCTATATAAGGCCATGGCACATATTTCTAGGTCAGAAATGGTACCTCCTACGTGACATTTGGAGAGCTTGGCTGGTGCCACCCTTCTCCTTGGTCACCTTTGCATGAGAAACCTCCAAGTCTTCACCTTTTCTTCTTTGTTTCACCATCTAAACACTTGGTTGAGGGTGTGTGAGCTTTGTGAAGGAAGTGTGTGTTCCTTTCTGAGTTGGAGAGGTTGTTGGTGAGGTGTTGAGGGGCTGAGTTGGTGTCCCTTTGGGTGAGAGCACTTGTTCTTCGCTTGTGAAGCTTCAAGAAGCCTTCTTTGTGAAGAAAGGACATAGCTTATGTTGCCATTTTCGTTCTTGGGTAAAGTCAGAACCTTGGGAGTGTCAAGTGAGCTCCAAGAGCCTCTTTGTTCTGAGTTTGAAGCTTGGGTATGTTGTACCAACCTTGTTCTTGAGTTTTTATGCTTAAAAGTGGAACCTTGATGCATGTAATGGATTAAAGTTGATAACTTAATGTTGGGTAATGTTAAACACACCTTAAATCGCATGTTTAAGCTTCTGTATGCTTGAAATGAACCACCTTTGTTGGATATCTTCGCGAAATGCAAAAAAACTGCATTCTGTCGCGAAATATCCAGATATGCATATCCATGCATATCCGGATATGCATATCCGGATATGGATATCCGGATTTCGGGACAGCAACGAACCTGTCTTGGTAAAAATTCAATATCTTGAGCTACAGAGCTCCAAATCGAGTGTCGTTTGGACCTATGTGAAGCTAACACATAGGTATACAACCCTGTAAAAATTTGGTAGCCATTGGATAAGCGGTTTGAACTCAGTGTTAGTTTAAAGTCGCGTCTTGGTTGCTGGAATTTCAGTTGGCAGCAGTCACTTTGCGAAAATCACAACCGAAGCTATACAACTCCGATTGAGAGATAAGATATGTCGTTGGAAAGCTTGTGATGTCTAGTTTAACATATTAAAATATCAGAATTTTTGGGAAAGAATTACAACTCCATTTTTAATAAAATGGAACCTTGGGAGCGATATCTCGCGAAATGCAGAAACTGCATTCTGTCGCGAAATATCCGGATATGATATCCGGATATTGATATCTGGATATGGGCTTGGAGATATCCGGATATGAATATCCGGATATGCTCCCGACATATATCCGGATATTCTGGGATTTCGAAGAACAGTAGCTGTGCTGTGAGGACAGTAGGCTATTGGGGGTTTGTGGACCCTAGATTGATGAGGTTGAACTTCTGTTTTAATTAAAATAAGTCAGAATCAAGTGATTAAGGGCTTATGGCTTGGTGAGAATCCTTAAGACATAAAGCGTAATGAAAAGGCGTTGTCTTTAATTTGTATGCATGTGGTACATGTTATTGATTTATATTTGGTCCATATCATATTGTGATCTGCTGTGATTGGACTTTGAGCTTGTGGCATTGGATAGCTGGCTTAGAGGTAAGCTTTCGTGTCCTCGGTTTAGCCATGTTGTGGTTCCACCATGTCCCATGGGGATATGGTTTATGCATGCTGTTTACATGCTTTTGGATATTTGATGTGTTGATTGAACTTTACATGTAATGGCTTTTAATATGCATGTGTTGTTTCATCTTGACGGGAAGCCTGAGTATGTAGCGCCATACAAGACGGTGTATCGGGGTGAATGCAAGTGGTACTTGCACGTTGTGTAGGTGATAGACGTATACCTGCACTGTCTCTGGCCAGTAGATTAGTATTGACACACATGGCATGATTATCTGCTGCATTGCATTGTTTTAGAAATGATAAATGATAAACTGCTTTTGAACTTATATTGCACATGTAAGTGAGCTTGGGGTGGAAGATCTTTGAGGACTCACTGACTTACTGAGATTTCTAGATTAGAGATCTTACCCCACGTTTGGGGAATGCTTATTTCAGGATCAGGTAGTATGGGTACTGATGCCTCAGGCGGCAGGAGGCCGGAGCTTAGCTGATTATGTTGTTTCTGCTTATTTGTTAGCATGACTGGATATGGATGCTGATCATGTTTTATGCCTTTTATCATTATGTTGTTGTTGAGACTGATGTTGGGCATGTTGCCTTATTTGAGTGAGCATGGGGATTGTCCATGACACTTTCTGTTAGTACTTGTAGTTTGGAGTTGTATAAACTGTTAGATGGTCTGGTCTACATTGTTGTAGTTCCGTGACTAGAGCCACACTTATATTATCTTTGTTATGAGGTATTTCAGTTAGTTGTTTTATTGCAATTACATACCGGCAATGTTTCTTAATTGATTATTAAGCAAGTTGGTAATGTTAATGGCATCATAATTGAAAAGAAAAAGTAATTCCGCATTTTAATTAAGCGCAGCTTAATACGATATTATGATAGCATTACCGGATATATACAGGGTGTTACATTTATGGTATCAGAGCAATGGTTCGAGGGAAAAGCCTGTATGTATTGCAATAGCTAGGATGTTTGGTTGTGTCTGTCTTGTGTGTTTACTCCGTCGAATCTTATTACGAAGATGCATACGTGATCACATTGCGTGGGCTTGATCAACTCACAATTTGTGTAACTTGTGCAGAGTCATGGTAAGGTCCGGGAGAACACGAGAGACTTCTGAGGATCAACCCGATCCTATCCTGACTACATTGGCTGAGATGCAGGAGGCTAGGTGAGCCGATCAGGAGGCCACTAGATTGGCCAACGCGGCAATGATGGATGTTGTTCGCGAGGTGAACCGGATAGCCGCAGCTGAGGTTCGTGAAGCGAACCGGAGGACCACTGAGGAAGTCCTCGAGGCGAACAGGATGGCGAACATGACGATGATGAGAGTCATGTTAGAGGAGATGAGAGCTGGTCCTGCTATTGGCCAGGCTCCGCCACCACCGCCACCGCCTCCACCTAGTGTTCAGGAGGAGAGCCATAGTCACATCGGCAGTGCTACTCATGCCGCTGAGATGGGGGAGCCCCTTGTGGGGATTGCTGAGGATCGTGATGTGATCGATCGCCGGCTGAATGCTTTCAGAAAGCATAAGCCACCTGTGTTTGAGGGGTCTTTGGATCCTATTGCTGCTGCGAGATGGCTAAAGTCGCTGGACAAGATTTTCGGGTCATGCAGTGTACAGACCCACAGAAGCTGATGTTCTCGACCTACATGTTGGAGGGCGATGCCCATGAGTGGTGGACGCACACCTCTCGTGCTTTTGAGAGGCAGGGTCGTGTCATGACGTGGCCATTCTTTGAGGAGTGCTTTCTGGGCCGATACTTTCCCTATGATGCGCAGGAGAGAAAGCAGGGAGAGTTTGATCGTTTGGTACAGGGCTCGATGTCTGTTGATGAATACCTGGCTAAGTTTAATGAGCTGGTGAAGTTTGCACACTTCCGTATGGTTCCTCCTACTCTGTTATTTCTGGCAGCTAAGTTCTGCAGGGGACTTAGTGAGGTGATTGCTGAGCATCTTGCTGGTGCTGCTTCGAGGGACTTTGGTACACTGGTTCAGTAGTGTAAGGACATCGAGGATGTTTGCGTGGCAAGCAAGGCCAAGAGGGCCAAGGTTGACGAGAGCAAGGGAACAGGTGGTTCCACTCCTGCTCCTACTTCTTGGAAGGACATGAGGTTTGCTGATAAGAGCAAGGGAAAGTAGTTAGCGACTAGACCAGGCGCCTGGTCAGTTCAAGAGAGCTGTTTCACATCAAGGGAGTTCTGCTAGGCCTCCTACCACTCCGAGATGTTCGGGATGTGGGAAGGAGCATGTGGGACGCTGTGCTACGGGGCAGTTGTTGTGCTTCAAGTGTGGCAAGGAGGGCCACTTCTCTAGAGACTGTCCGTCGTCGACGGTGAGAGCTGCAGCTGTTCAGGCAGTTCCTTTGCAGATGATTCCGATGGCATCTTCTTCGGCACCTGCAGTGCCACCTTCTGTTGGGAGAGTGTATACACTAGATAGGCAGCAGTCGGACCGCGCTCCGAACCTTGTCAGAGGTACTGTGTCTATTGGTGGTTTTGTTTTGATGCATTGTTTGATTCTGGGGCTATGCATTTGTTGTTGCAACCCCGATTGCTTGGGGCTTGAGTTGCCCATGTCTGTGCTTTCTCCACTGTTGCGAGTGACTACCGCCATCGAAGAAATTTGTGATTCTACCACTGTACATCGCGATGTAGCGTTTCAGTGGGACAGCTGTGAGTTCTCGATGGATCTGATAGGATTGCTGATGGACAAGTTGGAAATCATCCTTGGCATGGATGGATTGTCCAATAGTTGTGCGTGATTGATTGTTTGGTTGTTGTGCTTAGCGCGTGGTGATGTCTCCGTGTGATTCCACAGCTAGTTCCTCGCCATATATCTCATTGCTGCAGGCCAGGGGAGCTTTGCGAGCAGGGGCATTCGGATATGTCATGTTGGGAGGTTTGGTGAGTGGGACACAGGAGGATATCACTGGCATTCCTGTGGTGAAGGAATTCCTCGAGGTGTTCCTGAGGAGATTCCTGAGTTTTAGCCACAGCGGGAGATAGCCAGTGAGTTGTTGCCTGGTGTGGGTCTATTGCATTAGCCCCATACCGGATGTCACCGCCAGTGTTGGCCGAGTTGATGTTGTGCTCTGAGGGTCTTTCAACGAAAGACTTCTTCGACCGAGTGTGTCTCCTTGGGAACACCGGTCATTTTATTGTAAGGTG
>NW_026898641.1:0-55877 GCF_033153095.1 Gastrolobium bilobum
TAATGTGATGTTGTTTGGGCTTAAAAACTCAGGAGCAACTTATCAAAGGATGATGAATAAGGTGTTTGAAGATCAGCTGGGAAAAAATGTAGAAGTATACATTGAGGATATGATTGTAAAGTCATTTGATATGACAAATCATGTCCAGGATCTTGAGTGGACTTTTCAGAAGCTCAGGAAGTATCGCATCCGTCTAAACCCGGTAAAATGTGCGTTTGGAGTCCCAGCTGGGAATTTTTTGGGTTTCATGTTAACCCATAGAGGAATTGAAGCAAACCCAGACAAGTGCAAAGCAGTACTTGATATGAAGGTACCCCAGAATAAAAAGGAAGTTCAGCAGTTAACTGGTAGATTAGCTGCATTAACCTGTTTCTTACCGAAATCTGTTGAAAATGCCTTTCCCTTCTTTAAATTTTTAAAAAAGGAAGCAAGGGAAGGCTAGAATCCAGAATGTCAAGCCGCGTTTGAAAAAGTCAAAAAATGTTTGGCAACCCCACCAGTACTCTCAAAGCCAGAACCAGGAGATACTCTGATCCTGTACTTGGCTGTGGGGGAAGAGGCAATAAGTGTTGTCCTGATCAAGGAAACCGGTAAAGGCCAAGAGCTGATTTATTTCAATAGCAGAGCCTTGCATGGTGCAGAGGTCAGATATCAAAAACTAGAAAAGGAGGCATTTGCCTTGCTGATCACGGCTAGAAGATTATAGCCATATTTCCAAGGACATCAAATAATAGTTCGGACTAATCAACCTATACGACAGGTGTTACACAAGTCGGACCTGGCAGGAAGAATGACTAACTGGGCAATTGAGTTCAGTGAGTATGACATAGCATACGAAAGTCGGAAGGCCATCAAGTCACAAGCCCTGGCCGACTTCATAATGGAACTAACACCGGCGAACCCGGAAGATAACGAATCTAGGGATGCATGGAAGGTCTACGTAGATGGATCCTCCAACGGCAAAGGAAGTGGAGCTGGAATCATACTCAAAATCCCAAAAGGAGTGACAATAGAACACTCCTTGAACTTGGGATTCCCAACTTCGAACAATCAAGCAGAGTATGAAGCTTTGATAGTCGGATTGATGCAGGCTAAAGAACACGGAGCTAAGAAGGTAAAAATCTTCAGTGACTCGCAATTGATAATTTCGTAGATAGAAGGAAAGTATCAGGCCAAAGGTCCTCTACTGATGAAATACCTGAGCAAGGTTCAGCAGATGATGGCCGACTTCGATGAAGTGCGAGTTACTCATATTCCTCGAGGGGAAAATTGCCGAGCTGATATCTTGTCTAAATTGGCAAGTACCAAAAATCCAGGTAACCACAGAACCGTGGTACTACAAAGCATAACTATACCGAGTTGTGTGATGATCATCACATCGGCAAATGACTGGAGACAACCCATAGTGGCATACCTCGAGAAAGTAATATTGCCAGAGGATCAACTGGAATCCAGGAAGCTGGTCCGAGATGCGGCACAATACACAATTGTGAATGATCAGCTGTTTAGAAAGGGGTTGCAAGTCCCCATGCTGAAATGCTTGAACTCGGAAGAAGCATAATATGTTCTGGTCGAGAGACATGAAGGAATCAATGGACATCACATGGGAGGCAGAGCTTTGGCTAGAAAAGCCCTGTGAGCTGGTTATTACTGACCGTCTATGGAGGCAGACTCTAAAGAACATGTCAAGAGATGTGACAGTTACCAGAAGCATGCCAAGCTAATTCTTTCACCACCTGAAGAACTGAAATATATCTCTGCTCCATGGCCCTTTTTCAAATGGGGAATGGATCTGCTGGGGCCCTTCAAAGCCGCTGAAGGACAATTGAAGTGGTTGATTGTAGCTGTGGATTACTTCACAAAATGGATAGAAGCAGAACCAGTCACCACCATCACCTCGGCTAGAGTACAAAGGTTCTTTGAAAGGAATATTGTCTCCAGATTTGGAATACCGGCTGAGGTGGTAACTGATAATGGAACGCAGTTTACTGATAAAAGGTTCCAATAATTGATGAATGACTTGCAGGTCAAACATCATTTTGCATCTGTTGAGCACCCACAGTCGAATGGGCAAGTTGAAGCAGCAAACAAAGTAATCGTGGACAGTCTCAAAAAATGGATGTTTGATGCCGAAGAAAGCTGGGTTCAGCAGCTATATTTCATCCTTTGGTGATACAGAACGAGTACCCAAACTGCAACAGGGGAAACCCCTTTTCGACTGACATATAGCTCCGAAGCCATGATCCCGGTGGAAATTGGAGAACCCTCTTGGAGGAGATTGAATAGTGTCAAACAAGGAAAACTGCTGACTGTTGAGTTAGATCTTGTTGACGAAGCCAGAGTTACAGCTCACTGTCGGGATATGATGGCCAAACAGCAAGCAGCGGTCAGATATAATAAAAAGTGAAACCAAGAATCTTTGAGAAAAATGATTTGGTATTCAGGAGGGCAGACATTGGCAATAAAAATGCCAGGAACAAAAAGCTAGCTGCAAACTGGGAAGACCCATACCGGGTTAAAGAGAAGCTCGTAAAAAAGCTTACGTCCTGGAGACAATAGAAGGCAAAGGAATTAAGAGAATCTGGAATGTGGATAAGCTGAAGATATATTACAGCTAAATCCAGGATCCACCTTCTGAGCTTTGCAATAGTTCAATTATATTATATTTTCCTCTATTAGGGATTTACCTAAAGCTGAATATCCGGCAAATTAATGTATGTAACAATTTGATATCAATAAATGAAGAATTTTTTCTTTTAAAGATTTATCCTTATTTATTTCTGATGCATCAATGTAAAATCTGAGGTACAAGTGCAATCTGTCACGATGACTCTGATCAAGTCGAAATGCTTCTTACTTTGGTCCAAGAACCAAATGGAACAAGTGATAATGTTGTCTTTACCTTAGATAAAATTGGATTATAAAATTCAAATTAAAATAAATGGTTGAGTCAGTAAAGACAAGGTCCATTATTAATACAGACTTACCAAAACGGTTAAGTCAAGACAAACATGCGTCATGGAAAATGACAGAAAGCGGAATCCGTATAATGCTTTGACCTCGGCCAGGTCAAGAATATAAAACTCGTAAAATGAACGGGTGCAGTAAATTTATCTGAGTTGTAAAAAACCCCAATGAATATAGGGTAAAACTCGGATAGAACTTTACACATAACTCAGAAAAGCACGAGTTAAAAAAGTAAAATCTACCCAAGTTGCAACTCAACCAGGATGGAGCAACTCGGACAAGGCTCAAAATATGCAAAAATTGCCTCCTAAGTTATAAACTTAGATAGTAAAGGCAGAAGCCCATTTGTCAAAAAAGGCAAAGACAAGCTAAACTTTTAGAAAAATTGACTGAAGGCTTCGGGAGAACATGTCGGATTAAGAAAATCAAATACCTAGATAAATGCATCTATGGTAAATTCGAAAAGTAAGAAATGCAAGACGTCAAATCATAAGGCAGAATATGAGATAGGCTCAAAGAAAAATTTAAACCGGAGTAAAACCGGCAATATTCAAAATAAATAAATAAAAGGCTCAAAGGCCCCAACCAGAAATTACAAAGGTAACCGGCATCCCGGACCTTCATTGAGTTTTGCCAGCAGGAGGCTCTTCAGACGCCGCAATCTCTTTAGCAGACTGGTTGGCTTCCTCTTCACCATCCTCAACGGCAGCACCTTCTTTCTCAGATTGAGTAACTGAGTCACCAGTGGGAGAGGCAGCAAGAGGTGGAATGATTTGACCGTTGCTGACTTATGCACGAGCATTTAAACCAATTATATTCAAAGGTACATTCAGATTAAGTACTTGGAGTTGGTTGAGGGCATTATAGAAAGAGCCGGTGACCGACTTCTCAAGTTCACCCCGATAAAGTTGGGTGATACCATTTGCTTCCTTCAACCTCTCCTCCATTCTTTCATACATAATTCGGAAGTCCTTCATCCTGACGGCTTCGGATGCTTGCTCGTCCTGAAACTTTTCGAAATCTTCCTTGACCTTTACCAGCTTGGCAGCAGTCTGGTCATACTTCTCCTTCAGAGAAGACAAATTGCTCTTTACCTTCAAAAGCTCGGCATAGGTCTTGGCCTTCTCCTCTCGGGATGCGGAAGCCTCATTCAAAGAGCGAAGATAGTTTTGCTTAAGAGTCAGCAAAGGCCTCGCCAACCCGGCCATCTTCATACAACAAAGCTCTAACTCTTCCACCTCCTTAATCTTGGCAGCGGTAAAAGTAGAAGAGTTGTAAAAGGGCTCAGGAGCACAGATCGCATCCCGAAGAACGTTGTTCATTCCGTCCTGCCACACCACATGTTTCACAAGCTCGGGTGGTGGTGGAGGAGAAGGAGCTTTCATTATTTGTTGAGCAGAAGCACGGGTATCAGCAGCACCCACCTTATCTTTGGCGCTGCCCGCAGTAGCAGTACCTTTAACAATTGACCTCCCCTTTGGCTTACCAGGGTCGTCCTTTGACAGCTCAGAAGCTTTCCGTTTCTTTGGCAACCCGACAGAGGACGCCTTGGATTGGTTCAAAACTAACAACCAGCTAGGGGGCTCATTTTGTTGGTTCTCCATGCTGGGTACTGCAAAGAAGAAACAATAAGATATAATCATCAAAGGTAATGAATATGCATATATAGGTTTGGAGAAAATGATCCATACTTAGTTCAGCATCAAGATCCTCTTGGGTCTTGAAAAGAAGGGATGCGACACTAGCATGCTTATGCGATTGAAGGTATGTACCAATGGCAATGGCACTGTCGACATCAGAAGGGCTCAACTGGGTCTCTTTGAAGCGGTAGCTCGAAGGGAGTAGTTGATAATGGTCGAATGACCAATGCAAGGGAATTTTCCATCCACATCCTCGGCATTACAGTTATCAATAAAACATACACTCTTACCGGGTGTGCAAAAACTTTAAAGAACTTGTCTTTAAAGTTCTTGAAAGAATCAGTAAACTCGAAAAAGTTTGTGACCAGGGATACCTCGAATGGTAACCCAACCTTTTCGCTCCGCCGGTTCACGACCGGTTCGAGAAGTGAGCACTTGAAAAAAGAAAAAGAAAACACAAACAGAAGCTGGAAGAGTAAGATATGCGCAAAAACATTCAAAAGCTTTAATGAAACCCCAACCATTAGGATGGAGCTGGGTAGGGGCTATCTGAAGGTGGTTCAACAGATCAATTTGAAACTCTATCAAAGGAAACCGGATGCCAAGCTGAGTTACGACATCTCGGTAAAAGAAAAAGAAAGGGGGCTCTCCTGAGCTCCCACTAGAGAAAACTGATCCGTCCTCTCGTGGGGGGACTATATCGTAGTTCTCTAACTTCCCAATAGGAAGACCCGCCATGTAACACCCCGTATATATCCGGTAATGTTATCATATCATCGTATTAAGCTACGCTTAATTAAAAAATGCGGAATATCTTTTTCTTGTCAATTATGACGTTATTATACTTAGCCAAGTTGATTACTTAAACATTTTCATAATACATCGCCTGTATGTACATTGCAATTAAACAGCTACTGAAATACCTCATATAACAAATCACAACATTATGTCTCTTGTCACAGAACTACAACACATAGCCCAGACAATTCTAATAGTTTATACAACTCAACATAAAAGCACTAACAACCAAGTGGCATGGACAAACCCCATGCTCACCCAAATAAGGCACAAGCCCAACATAGTCTCAACATCAACAACATAATAATAATGCGGAAAACATAAACAGCATCCAATCCAGTCATGCCAGCATAAATATAACGGCAATAATCATCAACTAAGCTCTGGCCTCCTGCCGTCAGAGGCATCAGTCCCCATACTACCTGAACCTGAAATAAGCGTCCCCAAACGTGGGGTGAGATCTCTAAAAAAGAAATCTCAGTAAGACAAGGGGTCCTCAAGGATCTTCCACCCCAAGCTCATTTACATGTGTAATATAAATTCCAAAAACATATTCCACATTATCATTTCCAAAATAGTGCAATGCAGCAGAATATCATGCCATGTGTGTCAATACTATAATCTACTGATCAGAGAAATGCAGGAATACGTATATTACCCACACAATATGCAAGACGCTACTTGCACCCACCCACGGGCTCACCATCTTGTATGACGCTACATACTCATACTTACCAACTAAGTGGAAACAACACATACATATTATAAGCCATTGCACATATCAGCTCAAAAGCATTTCAAAATATCCAAAGCATGTAACACAGCTTGCATATAAACCATTCCCCCATGGGGTATGGTGGAACCACACAATGGCTAAACCGAGGACACAAAAGCTTACCTTGCAAGCTAACTATCCAATGCCAAGAGTCCACACTAGCTCAAAGTCCACAAACAGCTCAATCACAATCTGTTTATACAGTAATCCATCATTAATAACCATTACTCAAGGTTACATTAGGTGATTAAGTATTTCTTACTCATTTTAACTCATTACATGTTGTTTCTGTAGGAAGTATTCGAATACTCCACGAGTAGTATTCGAATACTCCAGCTCTCCAGAAAGTATTCGATTACTTTCATTAAAGTATTCGAATACTACCAAGTATCCGAATACTTTCCCCCCAGTATCCACATACCCAAGTATCCGAATACTAAACATTACTGTATTCGAATACTCTCCAGTATTCGAATACTTCTTCAAAGGTATCCGGATACTTTTCTTCCCAGAAAAGTATTCCAATACTCCAGCAAGGAGTATTCGACTACCATGGACAAGTATTCGAATACTACACGAAAAGTATCCGAATACTTCTCCAACAGAACGCAGAAATTCGAGCTAACTTTTGCATAATGTCAAATTTAAGGATCTAAAAGCGATTGGGATCCAAAGACTCCCTAAACAGATGTTCATTACCAAGTTATGAACTCAGAAACCAACTCCTTTACTCAAAATGTTAAAGTTTCACTTATTAATTGATTAAACAAGTTTTAGGCCTCAAAATACACGAAGGATGATCATGAATACCTCCAAGGCACCAAAAATTCGAAAGTGAAACAGAAAGGAAGCCTTCAACACAGCACCCAAGTTCTGACTTCACAAGGCTACGAAAATACACTTCAAGCTTGACCCTTCTATGCCAAAAGGTGGCTTCTTGAAGCTCAAGAAGCCAAGAACAAGCCCCACTCACACATACTCAAACTATACAGCCCATAACACTCCCAACCAACAGCAAGCATATCCTCAGAAATGCTTCACAACTCACCACCAAGGTTACCCCACACACACCCAAGTGTTTAAGTGGCAAGAACAAGGAGAAAGGTGACACCTTTGGCTCACAAGAGGGAAGAGAGATAAAGGAAGCAATGGGAGGCACAAGGCTGAAGAGAAATCAGAAAACTCACGTAGGCACATCACACATGTCCTAGGGTTTGGTGCAAGATGCATATATATAGGCACTTAAGTCTTAAACACACAGTATTAGCAATTATAGCTATGCTTAGAATTTTAATTCCAAACTCAGGATTCTGAACCTACTCAATTTTACAAGATTTATCATATTTTTATATTAATTTTCGCAGCACCTTTCCGGTACACGTTTCCCCATAGCCAGTATCAATTCTGGAACCAGTTCTCATTATTTTAACTTGAAACTCGTTTTACAAGTCCTACATATTATTTTAAGAATATCCATACACTTATTATAATTTTCCGGGATACTTCACTGGTACGCATTTATACCGGGTAGCAGAACTGGTATCTGCACTTTTCATCAGAAACACGACTTTCAGCATTATAACTCACTTACTATAATTATCAGAGCCTCAAATAATTATTAGGGTCAATTATGGAATTATCTCATTAAACTCATAATTAACTGATTAATTTCCTTAATTAACGGTGCGAGTTCTTACACGCCACGTCATACGGACCCATCTCGGAAGCAGTATTTAAAACCTCATAAGTCACCCAGGGAAACTGGGATAAAGAGGTGGAAGGACGTGGGGGGGTATGATTCGGTAGAACTTGACTCTTCTACTACCTCTAGAGGAGGAGATGCCATAAAACCTAAAACAAAGAAAAGAGCTGGATCAGAAGAGAATGGGCATACCTGAATCAAAAATGCTATAAGAGGAATCACTAGAGACGACGAAGTTGACAAGTCAGAGATTATGATTGGGTCACCTGCCCCACCAGATGCGAAGGTAGACCCCGGTATATCTCCATGTCGGCAGCTAGCCAAAGTAGACTCAGCCAAAGAGTCACATCCTTGTTCGATGAGCTTGGAACTCAAGTAGACACAAGAATAACAAGGAACACTCCTGGGGAGAGGGGAAGAATGACGGGAAACCCGAATGGTGGACGAGGAAATAGGATGAATTGTAGGTCTGCAAGAAGACTCAGACCCGGGTTGGAGAAGTCGAAGGGAAGCAGTCTGGTTAAGATAAGATGACCCCTACCCCGGCTAGATGAACCCCTACCTTGGGAAGGCCCTAATTCCCTACTAGACAGCTCGGGCCTCCTCCGAGATCTACCACGACGGCAACCGCGAAGTATGGCTTCGCGTTCTTCCTCTTCAGTCCTAAGAATCCCCCAAAGCCAAAAACGGGCACTAGGGGGAATCTTTTTCAAAAATTCAGAATCTTCCTTCTTCTCCTCCTTACAAAACAAAGATTAAGAAGGAGAGTTTTTACCCCTCATTTGATTAAAAAACTAAAGGAGGCCAAGATTTCAAATAGCAAAGGGGGACGATGAAGGCAAGGTGATGAACATCAGAATGCCAGAAGGAAAGGAATACACAACCCCTGGAAAGTGCAAACTGTGGGTGTAATGAGACAATAAAAGAAAATCAACGAAATAGCTTATACAGGGCAAACAATTCAAAATTGAAAAACCATGCTCGCGAACAGATGGCCAAATGCAGGCGTCTCAAAACAAAAGCAATAAAAAACAGAGGATGAGAGAAATACCTGTTGAAAAAGATGAACTAGCAAGAAGATGGAGAAATGTGTTTGAGACGCTGAGACTCAAAGAAATGCAATTGCTGCACAATGCTCAGAAGGAAAACAAAAGCACGTAATATGAGACAGAGGATTATATAGGCATGAATAGTGACCACTGGGGTTACGAATGGCAAAGGTCAGGGCTACTGAGGTAATTACCCTTGTAAGTGGTAACCGCAGCAATCATGCAAAATAACCGCAGTAGTCGTGGCCAGTAACCACAGTAATCATAGGTGGTAACCACAGCACTTACGAATGGAAAAGGTCAGGGACACCAGCGTCTTTGTGCTTGAAAAAAGGCAATGATTAGACAACTGAAATGATGCTGCTAATAAATGCGCACAAAACGCAAAAACGGCTGTGGTACGCTAAAGCACGCAGACAGTAGCACGTGGCAGAAAGGAATGAGTATCACTCATGAACCAACAAACAAGACAATATATACGTATACAATTCTCAACCGAGTTGAACGCCTGGTGCTGGGTGGCAACCCGCCAGTTGGATCCCACGACTCAAGCACATCCGTTACCCGGTGGCCTATGTAAAAGTATATTGCCGGGTTCATGCAAAAACCCGACATCCGCGTAAGCAATAGGAAAAATCAAGGCACCCATATAAGGTATGATGCTTGGGGGCAACTCGCCAGTTGGATCCCAGCGACTCAAGCACATCCCAAACCGGAGATAGATATAAGGGCTGACACTTGAGGGGCAACTCGTCAGTTGGACCCCAACTGCTCAAGCTCCCCCTAATCCAGAAAAGACAGATACGAGAAATATCTCACCGGGTTGATGCTCAGCCCGTTGACATAAGAGGCAAGAGACACCCCGATGGAAAAAACTCCAAAATATGAGGAGCATACAAAAAGTTTGTAAAAACTCAAACACACTCAGCCTAACAAAAAACCTGAAGAGACGCACAAACAAGTTCACCCTGACAACCCGGATACCCAGGTAGCCTGGCTGAGGGGCAACTGTTATGGACCCATATAAAGGGCCCATAAGTGATAAGCCCAATAAGGGGCAATCCAAGATCTGAATCAGTAATAATTACGGATAGATATCCATCAAGGATACTAATCCTAATACGACAGCATTGCAAGCAGGCCATGTCCCTTATCAGAGGCACCAAAGGCCCATCCATGCTACCCACAGGTAACCTCTATAAATACAAGGTAAACCCTAAAGGTATGTTATGCTCTCTCTTACTGTTATGTTGTCACTGTGTGCACACAAACCCCATTGGCTAACGTCGTTATAGTATTCTGTGCACAGTGATCTGTTTGACGCAAAAGTATCTTCTTCATAGATACCTTCGAGAGGGCACTAAATCCAAGAGAAACATATCAGCCTATTGGACTGGATATCTCTATCCCAAAGACAGAACACATTCGATCAAAAAATCACATTAATGTATTTGATACACCGATTTAGGTGTAATATAAAAACTTCATGTAATTTTTGTTTTTATTTGACTAAAATTATGTCTCACGAGTCATTCATAAATATAGATAGGTTAAATAACATCATGTATGATATTTATATTACTATTTTTTTTATTACCATCCATTATAGTTATGTATTCTATAGAGCTTATAGTTATAATATTAAAATTTAATTTTAAAAAAAAATTAAAAATCATTGACTAAAAGTTTAATCTAATAATAATTAAAATGGTAATAAATTAATAAAAATAAAAATAATATTCATATCACATTTGATGGTGTTCTAGTCTATGAGAAATTTAAAGTGCAAAATAGTCATTTCAAACATAGGAGTGTGAGATTCCTTGGTCAAAACCCGAAACCAAAAGTAAATGTTACACTGAAAACTGAGTCAGATGTAACATGAGGAACCGTGCAAAGCAGGTATTATTATATACCCAATACGTACTCTGGTGTGCAAGTGCAAGTAATTAAGAAAAAGGTATCAAATAAAACAAAACAAAAAAGGAACGGTGTGTGTGAGATTAAGGTATCACGTGTGCACGTGCCACGGCAGCGAGTCGGTGCATCGTTTGTCATAAACAACAAAAGTAGCACACGAATTGCGGGGCATTTCCGACCCCCACCTACGACATTCACCACGCGCACTATCTTCACTGGCTGAAATCTTCGCCGCATGGTTTCTGATTATAATGCACTGAAACTTCAAATACCATGATGTGTTGGTATAAATAAAATAAATAAAAATAAAAATTTTATTTTATTGAAGAAGTATGACCTCAACTGATTCTATCGAGGAAGTCTAACACTTTTTGCACATATTATTTTTTTCCAAATAATTCTTCTGACAATTTTTATTCAAATACTTCAAGATTTAAATAGATAATACAAAATAACCTAGAAACTAATTACCCACTAATACTAGATAGGCTTCACTAATAACTATGATCTATCTTTTAAGAAAGTTGAAATTTAAATAACCACTCACTACTTAACCAACTCAATAATTCGGAAAATAATAAGATAATAAAAATGAAGACGGTAACATGTGTCGTGTCCGGCACTTCTCGATATTTCTTGACACTTTAACACTTTCCGACACTTCAACACCCGTTGCAGAGACTTAAAACATGGTTTGAAGATTACGTTGCGTTTTTAGTTCCAACTATTAGATTTGTTGGATTATGATTACTATTTTATTGAGTTTAATATAAATATTTAAGATATCTTATGTTTCTTTGTGAAATCGATGGATATTATAAGTTTAACTTCATTTTTTTTAATTATTGAATATTAAATATGATATACACTACATAAATTAAAAATATTATTTAATATCAGAATGTTTCTTAAAATATCAAATTTTAGTATTTTTTAAAATTAACGAATCGAAATATTATGTTGTGTTGTATCATGTGTCCCATCGGTGCAACATAAGACGCGCCAAAGTGCGCGTGGGATGAATACGAAAACTGATGCATCGGTCTTAATCTTTGGGCTATCTCTCCTCCGCATTGACCGGACCACGCCTGACTCTAACCCCCGACCACATCTTTGTGGGCCCCATGCCTAAATCGCATAAACCTAATTAACCTAAACTAAGCCCTTGCCAAAACCCTAACCCTTAGTTAATGACCAAAAAGAAGGGTTCTAAAATTAGAACAATAATGAAAAGATTTATTTGTGATTTAGTAGTTTACTAGTCTTAGTCAAATTGAAGAATAAGTATTGTTAGAATAACCATTGACGAAAATCGCGAATAAAATTTGTGTTTCAAAATTTGCTTCAAATATATGTATTCAATAACATGAAAGTAAAATATATTAAATTACAAACAAATAAATGCAAGAAAAAACGAAAAATTCGAAATGAAAGACAGAAGTTCGGAAATTCTGATTTCAAATTTATTTATAAAAAAAATATAAAACCACTATTTGACCGATATCCGTTCAGCAACAAAGCGCTATATATTTTTTAATTTGAATATCTTATTCATAACGCACAATTTGTGATAAATATATTATATATTATATATAAATAGACAACGTTACGAAAAGTTAAATAATAATGTCTAACTTTATATTTTAATTAAGATAATTTATATTATATTTAATGATTAATATTTGATCTTTTCACTCTCGGAATAAATTAAGCATAAATAGTTATAGTGCTTAGTGTGTGTCCTTCTAGTTTTTTATATTATATACTACGGTTAGTATATAGTTATAATATGAAAAATTACTTTTTTCAACTTTTCACGTCAATTAAGTGACTGAGAAAAAAGAAAAAGAAACAATTTTTCATATTATAACCATGCACTATCTATAATATATTATGTTAAAAATTAAAAGAATATAACTAATGTCCTTTAAAAAGAACTTTTTTCCATAGTTATAAAAAGCAAAGAGAAGATAGTTACTATTTATGTCTTTCTTGGCCTCTTTTTGTATGGATTATTTATTCCAACTTTATATTTGTATGTGGGTCATAAATTTTTGGTAACGATGTATTTTTTTAATATGACGGACATATAATCTTTATGGCCGAAGTATGAGAATGTTATGTTAGAAAATTATATTTCTTAATGTGTTTGTGGGCTACATATTGTACAAATAATTATATTATGCTATTTAATATATATTGGATAAATTAAAGAGATCAAATAAAGATGCCCACATAGATTTCTAAGTAAGTGTGGGGCAAATAGGTGGATACCAGTGTTGGATCAACTAAGTACAATGGGAGCTTACTGGCCCAATAATAAAGGAAAACACTATAAAGGGTTATGGTCTCCGATATGTCAAATAATAACAACCCTAGTTTCTCTTCCCCATCAAAAGAGAGAGACAACACACTAAAAAATAAGGATTAGGATTATTTGACTGAGGAAGATCGCATACCCCAAAGGTGAAGATCGAAGTGATTCCGCTGCTATGGAGGCAGGTACACCTCCATCTTTCTGTTAATATTCATTTATGATTTGGTATGATGGATCTTGATTTGTTGGTGATGGTTATCACCATAAGGTTAAGAGGAATTATTATTCTAACAATTGGTATCAGAGCCATCATAATATTGAATCACGAGGGAATTAAGTTTTATGATTATTATATATGATGAATAATGAAAAATTTTGCTTTATTGTCTTTTGGCATAAAGTTTTTGAACGTGGGTTCCATCTCATATATTTTGTATTAGTTATGTAGTGTTATTTTTGTTCCCTAACGGTAATTTTTGGTTTTGGAACAAAAGTTATAATCTTTTGAAAATCTAAGATTGACAGTTTAATAAGGGTTTATTATTTAAACTTTTGAATCTATATAAAGATGTAATATTTGAAATTTTTGGCTTTATAATTGATGAGCGTTTGTTGTTTGAATTGAGAATTTGAATGAATAATGAATTCTCTTAGAAAATTTTGGACTTATAGTTTGAAAGAAATCAAATGTTTAAGGTCTTTGGTTTCGGGATTTTCCTTATATGCGATATTCTTTGTTAAAAGCTAAATATAAATTTTTTTTGGGTATCGTGCATCATTTTTTATAATGAAAATGTATTTACTATTATTGGTATAATGGTATAGTATGTATGTATGTACATTGAGGATTGATAAAGAATAATATTCTTTATTGTTGTTATTTTATATTTAAATAAGTTTATTATCCCTAAATGTTTCTATTTGAAATTAAATATTATAGATTTGTTAGCCGCCAAAGTGGCCAAATTTATAAAGTTTAATTTGATTTCAAATAGTTTGATCATATAAATATATATTATTTATGCGAATAATTATCGACCCAAAGGAAGGTAGTTGTTTGGCCAAATAATATATGTTGTATGATCATGTGTGTGTTTGTTGCTTATGCGGATTATAATCGGCCCAAAGGAAGGTTATTATTTGGCCAAGTAATGAACATACCTGTGGTAATAAATATGTGACAATTATTAAGGCTTCACCATGTAAGTCATAGTCGACCCAAAGGAAGGCTATGGTTTGACTGGACTTATTGTTAATGTTTGATTACTGCATTGAGAGTACCATTTACAAGTTGATATTTTGGTGTAAAGACTGAATGTCAATGTTGTGCTATGTATCTTGTAAATAAACTCATTTGACTTCAGATTATTTGTCTATATCATGTATGTAATATGATTATGATGGCGTTTAAATATATATACATGATATGATTGTTATGAGTATGTTATCTTATTTTGTTCTCTATACAGTTTTTGCTACTTCTGCTAACTTTGTTGCTCAAGCGAATATGATTTCCATGCTTAATGGGGCAAATTTCAAGATGTGGAAAGAGCATGTGGAAATTGTTCTCAGCTGCATCGATTTAGACAATGCGCTAAGGACCGGGAAACCCACTTCTACTCCAGACATTTGGACAAATCTGGTTATTCTTGTTCATTTGGAAATACTGAAGTTTGTCTTTCTTAATTCAAATATTATTGGTATTGGTTCTTTGATTGATAATCTTTACATGCTTGATATTGTTGCTACTGATAATGAAATAATACACTTAAATGCACAAGGTACAAAGCGAAAATTAAATGAGAATTCTGGCATTCTGTGGCACAAATGTTTAGGTCATATCTTTAAACAGAGAATTCAGAGGCTTGTGAATGATGGAATTCTTGAACCCCTTAATCTGGATTATTTTGAGGTGTGCATTGAATGTATAAAGAGGAAACAGATAAACAAAAGGAAAATAGGATTCAACAGGGCATCAGAAGTCTTAGAACTGATTCATACGGTATGTGGACCATTCCTTACAGCTTCTTATAATTGTCAACAATACTTTATCACGTTCATAGACGACTATTCAAGATTTGGCTACTTATATTTGATTAGTGAGAAATCACAATCATTGGACGTGTTCAAAGAATTTAAGGCCGAAGTTTAACTTCAACTAGGCAAGAAAATTGAGACCATAAGATCTGACCATGGTAGCAATGACGCCAAAAACTTGTTGGGTGTGAACTTGTTGGTTGCTTAATATATTCTTTTAAGGGATGTTCCCTTAATTCAGTTCATCAAGAGAAAATATATTCATTCTCTTGACTTCAACCCAAGTGCGCAAGTGCACGCATCAAGTAATAAATGAGACTATTAATTCCCAGATTATCGTTCCTATGAGGATAAAACTCTAAATAATACCTTAAACTGTTTTAAAAAGAATTAAAATGAAAAGAAAAAAAAGTATTCGATCTGTTTGGTCAAACGTTTCCTACTATCTTGACAACGTTCCTCAAGGATAGTAGGTTCAATCTGACTGCAAATAGCTCCTTGCGTCGTTATATATTAAATCCTTCTTGATGAGAGAAGGAACGACAATACTCATTGGAGTTTTGGTGTTATAAAATAGTTTTTAACACAAGGAACGAGTCCACTGTTCCATTCTTAAATAACTATATTCTCCACTCAAGAATTAACCCTTTTGAATTTGTTCAGATCTTTTTACTGCCAACTCTGATTCCTCAGCTCATGGACTTTAATGGCTCACAAGTTCCCATATTCCTATGGCTCCCTTGACTCCAACAGTTACTAAGTTCAGAACCTTCAGTGAACGAGGTAGTTCCTTATTCCTAAAGCAACCAGTAGTGTTGTGAAACAACACTACCTTCCTCCTCTGATTAAGTTGTCTGAAATTCCTTCCTTATAGAAGTTCCTTTCTTAGTATGAGTTCAATTTCCATTTATACGCAATGAATATAGCACACTTAATCACAGAATACAAAAGCTTCAGTACAAGAGTTTTGAAAATAGTTCTTTAAGAACTTCACAGTTTTTCCGTTCCACAAATAACTTAGCCCATGGCTAATACTTTAAACATAATTATTCCAAACTGAAATCCCATAGACATGAGATTCAGTTCAGAGATAACGAATGAAAGAGAAGAGAAATAACAACTTATATTGATAAGAAACAAGTTAGTTACAACAAAATAAATGGAGAATGATGGTGGTTGCTCGTGAGGAGTCTCAAGTGGTGATACAGAATAGAGAAAGAGTGTTGTCACTTAACTACTGCTAAAACTATACAACTGAAAAGTAAAAACTACAAATGAAACTAAGTGATCTCTTCTTAAGGAATTCAATACTTTCTTCGTTCTGGAACGTCCTATTTATAGGTCAGAAGAGTGTGTGGCAAAACTTGTAATTTCCATTGAGTTGTTTACTTGACTGCATGAAAGGGGCGGTGTGAACAGTGCTCAAAAGGGACGCAAGTTGTTGGATGGGACACTTATTGTTGAGATTTTCCTTTTCTTCTGCACTTTTCATGCTTTGCTTTCCTCTTGTCCAATGGGAACACTTTATTCTCTGTTGTACACATTTCTTTCTGCTTGATTGTTGTACCTCTTTATGCTTTATAGAAGTTTCTTTTCAACGTTTCCTGCAAAGTGTTCAGAGAGATTGAGTTAGTGGAGCAGGTGTATTTAATGAACCGTTTCGTTCCCCTTTTTCCTACATTTCTCAAATGATTACCTCATCATCCGTTCCTTACTCGTTTTTGTATAAAGATGTAAACATGTGTTTTTAATGTAAGAGTTGCTCATCAGATGAGGGAATAGATGATATTTTGCCAACAAAATGGGCTTAGATGAGAACGAATTTTCGTCCCATCAGTAGTGAATGTTATGGTAAATCTGATGGATCAGGTGAACAACGTCTAGGGCCCTTTGTGGTCTTCCTAAAGGAGTGTGAAATCGTCTCACAATACACAATGCTAGGAAAACCTAGCATGAATTGTGTTGCAGAAAGGAAAAACTGGACTCTTAAGGACATGGTGAGGAGTATGCTTAGTCATTCTTCATTACCAGAATCACTTTGGGGAGAAACACTAAAGACTGCAGTTTATATCCTTAACAGGGTTCCAAGCAAAGCAGTAACCAAAACCCCTTATGAGTTATGGATTGAAAAAAAAACCTAGCATAAGGCATTTACACATTTGGGGTTGTCCAGTTAAAGCAAGGCCTTATAGGCCAAATGAAAGAAAGTTAGACTCAAGAACAATCAGTTGCTATTTTGTTGGATATGTTGAACGTTCTCGAGGCTTTAAGTTTTATAATCTCGCTACAATATCTTTTTTTTGAGACGAGAAATGCCAGATTTCTTGAGGATGTTGAGTTTTGGGGAGGGGGAGATAAAGTAAGAAATGTCGCCTTTGATGACGAAGAAAATTATATTTCTCTTCCTAATATTGTCGTCATTCAAGATGCAATTCCGGTACAAATAATTATTGATCAGAAACATGTTCATGACATTGTTATGGAACAGGCTTCGGTTCCTAAAATTAATTTTGGTCAAGACAACAATGAACCACCTCATTTGCCACATGAAGAACAAACTCAACAAACTCAAGAAGTGCCATTAAAGAGATCCATTAGAGAAAGAAGAAACACAATTCCAAATGATTATATTGTGTTTCTTCAAGAGCATGAAAATATTTTAGACTTCAAGGAAGATGATCCAATCAACTTCCAAGAAGTCTTAGAAAGCTCTGATGCTCATAAATGCATTGATGCCATGAAAGATGAGATGAAGTCTATGAAAGATAATGATGTTTGGCACTACTAAAAAAATCTTGTATAGCGAGGGAATTGCTATACAAATTTCGTCGTTAATTTCATCCTTGTTACTACTTTCCCTCGCAATTTCCCTCGCAAAATCGTTTGCGAGGGAATTTGCGAGGAAAAGTAGTAGCGATGATGAAATTAGCGACGGAATTTTCATAACAATTCCCTCGCTATACAGGATTTTTCTAGTAGTGTGGGATCTTATCGAGTTACCTAAAGGTGCAAAACCCATTGGTTGTAAATGGATATTTAAAACCAAAAGGGATTCCAATGGCAACATCGAAAGATATAAGGCATGTCTAGTTGCTAGAGGTTTCACTCAGAAAGAAGGCATAGACTATAAAGAGACATTCTATCCAATTTCTATGAAAGACTCTTTTAAGACCATAATGGCACTTGTGGTTCATTTGGATTTGGAGCTACATTAGATGGATGTAAAAACAGTGTTTCTCAATGGTAACATTGATGAGACCATTTATATGGTGCAACCAGAAAAATTTGTATTTGGAGATTCAAAGTCTATTGTTTGCAAATTAAAGAAGTTCATCTATGGCCTTAAGCAAGCTTCTTGTCAATGGTATCACAAATTTCACCAGGTTATCATCTCCTATGGGTTTGAGGTAAACTTGGTAGAAGATTGTGTGTACCACAAGTTCAGTGGGAGTAAATTCATATTCCTGATACTATATGGTGATAATATATTACTTGCCAGCAGCGATATAGGCTTATTGCATGAAACCAAGAAATTTCTCACTAAATTTTTTGAGATGAACGATCTTGGCGATGCATATTTTGTCTTAGGAATACAGATATTTAGAGATCGCTCTCAAAGTATCCCACGGTTATCACAAAAGGCCTATATTGAAAAGATTCTAGATATATTTGGCATGAAGGATTGTACATCAGGAGACACACCCATATCTAAGGGAGACAAGTTTAGTCTTGGTCAATGCCCTAAAGGAAAGCTTGAGATGATGGAAATGACAAAGGTACCTTATGCTTCAGAAGTAGGAAGTCTTATGTATGCCCAGGTTTGTACTCGCCATGATATAGCATTTATAGTGGGAGTACTAGGTAGATACTTGAGCAATTTAGGAGTGGATCATTGGAAAGTAGCCAAGAGGGTTATGCGGTATTTAAAGAGAACAAAAGATTACATGCTTACATATCAGAGGTCAGATGAACTAGAGATCATTGGGTATTCTGACTCCGATTTTGCTAGATGCCAAGACAGCAAAAGATCAACGTCGGGTTATGTCTATATGTTAGTTGGAGGAGCTATTTCTTGGAAGAGTGCTAAGCAGACACTTGTAGCTTCCTTTACTATGGCCGCTGAATTTGCAGCTTGTTTTGAAACATCCAAACATAGGGTATGGTTGCGAAATTTTGTCACATGGCTGCCTATAGTAAGTGGTAAGTGGTATTGAAAAGCCATTAAATATTTATTGTGACAATAAGTCAGCAGTGTTGTACTCCAACAATAACAAAAGCTCTTCAAAATCGAAGCACATCGATATAAAGTTTCTGGTTGTTAAAGAAAGAGTTCAGAGTGATTAGATTTCCATAGAACACATAGGGACGAACTCCATGCTTGCGGATCCGCTTAGTAAAGGCTTAGTGCCTAAGGTCTTTCACGAGCATATTGCTCATATGGGTGTTGTTTTGTTTGATAACACTATTGTTTAGTGGGAGTTCTTTATGTTGGTCTTCTATGTAAAAATATTTATATGTTTGTTTTATATAAAATAAAGATTTTGATGTTATTTTCCCTCTGAATGTGTATGTTTTGTGCTTGTATTTTTGCTTTGTGTATGTAGAAAATTAAGGACTAAAGTAGGACCAGTTGGAAATGGGCATGGTGGAGATCACATTGCATGTAATTTCCATGCCACTCATCCATACTTGATCTATGTCATTGAATATATTGGTGTAATAACCATGGTTTGTTGTGATCATGAATGTGATGGTGGAGAATTATTGATTGTATGCTGGTATGAATTAATGGGAGATTATATGATGTGTATAATTGTTAGAATGGATGGAAAACCTTGGAGTACCATCTATGAGGAATTCGAACCATGGGAAAGGTTGGAAAGAAAATTGAGGTGTTATTAATAATTGTGGATTGGTGATTAAGTTGAGGAGCAATGTGATTGAAATAGGTGAATTTAAGGTTGTGTGCCATTAGGCCTAGGTGATTCTATTGCTTATGATGTGTGTGAAATGAATTGTTTGCATTGAAATTGTATTGATGGTCAATATTGTGATCAATTTAGTTTGCCTCTCACGGAAGCGATAATGGAAGATTGAACTTGGAGCGTGCGTGTTGGAGCATTGTGCTTGGAGTTGAGGTAAACCTTTGGAACTTGGGTTTTAATCCCTTGTGTGCTCCACCACACCTAGTGGAAGGTTGTGGTTGGATCTTGTGTCTTTGGACATTGTGTGAATATGTATGTTTATGCATTATTGCTTGATTGTGTGACATGCTTGGAGCATGTTGTGTGTGAATTGTTTGATCTCTGGCCAGTAGATGTGTGTTGGTTTGGACTTCCGCTGGAGATATCCTTTGGGGATTCCGGTCAGGTTTTGCCGTGGGACCGACTCTGGGAGCGGTACCAGGATGATCTAAACGTGGGACTTCTGCTGGATAGGGCTCATGAGGAGTTCCAGTTGGGTTTTGCCATGGGGTCGTCTCATCCATGGAAGAGGCACCAGGAAGATTCCGGGAGTTATACGACGGGGTGTGATGTGCCTCTGGCAAGTGTGGTTTTTCCATATTAAAATTGATAAGAATTGAGTCATTAAAGAGCAATTTCAATACATATTTGCTATTTATATTGATTCTTTCTATGTCAATAATATTTACCTATTAATTGTATTTTTGCAGGAAAAAGAATTGAAAATTATAAAAAGCCTGTTGATGCAATTCCACACAGAGGAAAGTGCCAAGTTGCGCCTTGCTGCACAGGCCAAATACTAGAGAATTGGCGCTAGTTGGCGCCAGAGTGGCGCAAACTAGCGCCACACATATTCATGACCAGGATTTGGTGCTGATTGTGCGGGTGCCATGAATGCAGTTCTTGATTTGTGGAGTCACGGATTTGGCGCTGATCGTGCGGGCGTCATGAATGCAATCCTTGAATTGTGGAATTATGATGAAAAACAGAAAATTAATCAGAATAAATTCAGGAATTATGACTGGATCACGGATTTGGCGCTGATAGCGTGGGCGTCATAAATGCTGTCCTTGAATTGTGGAATTATGATCAAAATGAAAAATTAATGAAATTAAATTCAAAGATTATAACCTGATTGACCAGTTGCCTATTTAAAGGGTGGTCCTCCACCATTCCAAGAGATTGGAGACAATTCAGAATCTCATTCCATTCAGAGGAGGCCGACGGCAGAGCTCAGGAGATTCTTCCACAGTTCTTCTTCTTCATCTATTTCTCTGTAATTTTATGCTTTTGAATATTGAATTATTTTTAGCCATGAGTATGCTTGGCTAGTTTTCTTTTATTGTAGTTAGGGTCACGAGCCAGCCCTATGTGAACCCTTATTACGATGGATTGATTTAGTTTTATTCATTTATATAATTATCTTTGTCTATACCTTGTGCGTATTTTCTATTTTCTTTATTAGAACTGATCGTGATAGTTGAGAATAGTTTGAGGGTTAGAACCCTAGATAGGAATATTGGGGTTTTGATCTTGAAAGGGGGTAGGACAACAATTGGTATGCATGCTAGGAATAGATGTGTATTTAATTGCGGATGCTTAAATTATTGCGTTCATTGCTTAATACCATGAGGAACATTGCAAGGAATTGGGGTTCCAATTGGGGATTAAAGGGTTAATCTTGCAAGGAATTGGGGGTTAACTACTGAATATTTTTAGATAATAGTTTACATGAGTAATTATATAAATGAGTATTGTAAATCAATCCAAAGTAAGAAGCGAGAATCATTTGGTGAGTGCACTCTAGCTACAATTCTTTCTCATACTTTTACAAATCAATCCTTATTTTTATTTTTATTTTTATTAGTTAACCCTCAATTCCAATTGGGGATTAAAAGGTTAACCTTGCAAGGAATTGAGGGTTAACTAATAAATATTTTTAGATAATAATTTATCCGAGTAATTATATGAATAAATATTGTGAATCAATCCAAAGTAAGAAGTGGGGATCATAAGGTGAGTGCGCTCTAGCTACAATAGTTTTCTCATATTTTAAAAATCAAATCTCATCGTTATTCTTTTATTTCTCTTAAATAAAAATATAAAAACAAGTCTTTATTTTTTATTTTATTTTATTTTATTTTTCTTTGATAACAGTCTTTATTTTTATTTCATATTGTTACTCGAATTCAATTCACAATTTTTCAAACAACAAACCGAGTTTTCCAACTTAAGGGGACTGGTTATTGTAGTACTTGGTTTACAATCCCTGTGGAGACGATACTCTACTTACTCATTATATTACTTGTGCGATCGGTATACTTGCCGGAGAGCATCAGGGTGCTTGAATGGAATCCTGATGTGGATGTTCTTGGATTTGTCCCCAGTTGTTTGTGATTTTGTATGTTATGCATTTTTACATGATGTTATTTGTTGTACATTGAGTGAGCCATGAGGTGGAGTGATCCTCTAGTACTCTTGGTTTACTGAGATATATTTTTATATCTCACCCCGCGTTTGGGGACATCATTTTAGGCTATAGCAGGCATGAAGGAGTTGGATGATGATGTGCATAGGGAGAGCATGACATCTTGGAGGAGATAGATTTGATGCATGAGATTCATATGTCATTTTGAGAGATTTCTATATTTTGTGGACATTCATTGTGCAGAGGACTTAGTATATGGTCATGGTGTTGCATGTAGTTGTATTTACCATGCTTTTTTTGTTCATATGTAATCCTAAGTCCCTTGATTATTAGTTGTATTTGGAATCCAATTGTATATGCCTCATTTTATCATTTTGGATATGGGTGAGCATGAGGGATGTCCATGCCACTTGGATTATGTTTAAGAATTAGTTGTGTGAAGAATGTTTGTTGGAGATGTATAATTGATAGAAGGGTTAATGACCTATTGAATGTGTTGAGCTGTGAAATAGTGAAGTAAATATTGAGAGGATGATTGATTAGGTACATGATTGAAAAAATAGGTAATTGTTGAAAATATAAACAACGTGCTGCCCAATTTTCATATCCCATAAAATATAAACATGAGCATATTATATTACACATCATTACAGTTCACAAATTTCAAACCACTAACCAATGGGCATGGTGGAGCACACATGAGGATTAACCCTAGGATAAAGGGTTTATCTTTTTGAAGCTTCTAAGCTAGATAGTTTCAACTACAAGTTAGCTCCCAACTTTCACTTTTACATGGAAATGCCAAGACCAACGGCGGACCTACATATGTTCTTATGTCTGCAATTGCAGACATTAATTTTCTGGAATATAGCTCGATTTTTCCTTCGCTTGGTTCTTGTTGCACACAAATAATTTAAAGTACATAAAAGAAACAAGGAAAAATTTTCCTCCAAGGAGGGGTAAGAAGGATCAACATTTGGGGAAACAACTTGCTTTTGAGCTGTCACTAAAATATGATTTGAGGTGCTTTCCATAGAAGTTTGACCATTTACTGGACTCTCAGCATCAGAGGATACATCCACTGATGACAAATTGGATGAACTCCTCTCCAGTCTCTCATCTGTATCTTGTTGCATCATGTTCAATGTTTCAACCCTTGTTTCTGAGGCCAAGGCATGCTCCTTATCATTCCTACAACCAGTGTTTACAGCTATATGCAACGGCGGACCCACCACTAAATATATTAAATATGCACACACAAATACAATTTTCTGGGTCCGCCACTGGCCAAAACCCGTATGGTCAAGGACTAAATGCGATCCATGAAGCTCCAAGAGTCAATCCATTATGATTAGGTCCGAAAGAGGCAACCTACAATAATCACATACACATAATCATCAATTACTTGTACAACAAGCCACAGACAAAACAACATAACAATTCCATCCACATTTAGCCTACAAGGCCGTAGGTGTAAGAACCTGCACCGTTAATTAAGGAAATTAATTAATTAAATATGTAAAATTAAGAAATAATTTCATAATTGACCTTAATAATTATGATAAGGCTTAAATAAATATAGAAAGTGATTATGAATGCTGAAAGTCGCTTTTCAGACGAAAAGTGCATATATCGGTTCTGCTACTCGTTATAAATGCGTACCGATGAAATATCTCAGAAAATTATGAAAAGTGTGTATATGTCACTAGAATAATATATAGGATTGGTAAAACAAGTTTGAAGTCAAAATAATGAGAACTGGTGCTAGAACTGATACTGGCTATGTAAAAACGCGTACCAGAAAGGTGCTGCGAAAAATAATATAAAAATATGATAAATCCTAGAAAAATGGCTAGGTTCAGAATCTAAAGTTTGAGATTAAAATGCTAAGCGTAGCTATTATTGTTAATATTGTGTGATTATTTTAAGTGAGTCTATAAATACAATTTTGCATCAAAACCCTAAGTTTTTTAAAAGAGTCAGCAGCTGAGTGTGGCAGCCATTTGGGGGTTTTCTTGGAGTCATAGTCTTGTCCCTTGGAAAGTCTCCCAAAGTCTCCATCTTTTTCCTCCAATCCTCCATTGAAACATCACCCAACCATTAAAGCTCTAGTCTTGTTGAAGGGTTTGGGTGCCTTCTCTATAACACCTCACATTTCTAAATCATAAATTAATATAATAAATGAGAATTAAAGGGAAGGACTAGTGAAAATCCTGAAAATTAGGCCAAAATACAAAGGAATGGTAAAACGGTAATTAGCCAACACGCAACCCTAGGAAGATAAAAATTGAGTAGAAGGTCTCAGATGATAAAAATAACCCTGGAAATGGGTTCAAAACGAAAAATTGAGTGGTTAGGCAAGTTTCAGAAAATTCAGTGAATAGTATTTTTACCTGGTAAAATTATTGCAGTGTAGTTGCACCGTAAAGCGTGTCGATTGAGTTTTGAGCTCGAAGTTTTAAATACAAGTTATAAATGGTTTATAGAACTAGGAAATATGATTTCTGATAAAATTTGATGGAAATAGGTAAGTTTGGGGAAGCGTGCCAACAGCGCGCGCAACAGCTTAAAACAACATTTTTTCCGAACGACCGGAAAACTCCGGATCATTTGATCAAGGGTAATTAAAGGACAACAGTTAATCTTAAAAATCAGAGTTTCTAATTAGTTTAGGAAATTATGAACGTTTAGCGGAATAAGAGGGAAATTTGAATTAGTTTGAAATCGCGTGAGGTAGTGGTGGGGCCCACTTCACTTAAGTGGACCTTGCCACCTTGGACAACACAAATTTCTGGTCTTTCTTTCTCCTCCCTCCTTCAAGAAATCAGTGCTCACCTCCATGGAAGGCCAAGAAAGCTTCCAATTTTTTTTTTGTATCATAACTCCCTCCATACAACTCCGAATCAAGAAAAGTTTGGAGCAAAGTTGTTGGAAATCATCATCCGAACACAACCCACCGATTATTTTTCCTTGAATCCCTCTCATTTGTGAGATATAAGGCAAAACCAGCAGCGAAATTCAAGGGATTTTTGGAGTTGATTGCTCAAGCCAATGCTTGGAGATCACTAGGAGGAGTCTTGTGACTTGATTGTGGGTAAGTTTCAACACCTCTCATGGTTGATTTGACGAGTTTGATTTTCATGAACCCTAAGCTTATTTTTGGTTGATTGGTATAGTTAGAGAGCTCAAATGGAAAATATTTGTACATGAATGTGTCTTAGAATGATGTGTAGTAGCCATAAATGCAATAAAAATTATTGATAAAAAATGTGAATTTTTAACTTAGAAAAATTTGATGGCGTCATGACTTTGGATTTGAAATTGTTGTTAGGATTGTATAATGGGATTGTGGTATGGTTGTATGATGATATAATAGGATTGTATGAGGTGTGAAGTAGTTAAAATTGATGGAAATTCCTTGGATGTACACCATTCTGAATTCGACCCTTTAAAGGAAAATTAGGGAATTGATGTTGTTGGAATTTTTTTTTTTTTTTTGTAAATAGATGTTGTTGGAAATTAGTTGAGTGATGTATTATGTGTTAAATGGTAATTAGATGGGTTGTGTGGTTGTTGGAAGGTTGGAAAACCAATAGAAAAATATTTGGTAGCGTTGAGTGGTTAATTGGACCTAGAACGAAATATTAGGCAAAACGACGTTTGGATGACGTAAAATAAAAAGTGGCACTTGATATGGCCTTTTGGTAACCTAAGGATGCCTAATAAAATGAGAAAGAAAATTTAGAAAATAAATTGTAAATTAGCACATCCTTGGTCGAACCTATATGGTGTAGGGGAGGATTTTTGACGTTTTCGTAATTTGATAGATTTGTCGTGTTTTGATGGTTCATATATGGTTGTTGTAGGTTGCCTACGTTGAATTGAACCCCGAACCGTGAGTTCGGTGGATTGCCCTTGGTCCTGGACCAAGTGGGATTGAGGTAAGTGATTGGAACAATGCTTGAATAATTGTTAACTTGCTTGTGTCATATGAGTTTTAAGTAATTGGGAATGTCCTCTGTGTAGGCATTTCTGTTGAGTAACGAGCTCAGAGAATATACTGCTTTGGAGCTAAGTGGAGAGGCTTATTAAGGTAACCTTTTAGTACTGGGGCTTGATCCCCTTGTGTGTTCCACCATGCCCGTTGAGGGTGATGGTAGGAAATGTATGTAAGTAATGTAGAATAACATGATCATGCATATAGTATGTATGTTGGTACATAGGTACCGAGTCTCTGGCCAGTAGACAGTTTTACCTTCGGGCGTTTCGGACTTCCACCGGATAGGTCTCCGAGAGGGAGTTCCAGTTGACCTAGGGTCGTGGTGTGTGATCGGATAGGAGCACACTAGGAAGTCTCGGGTGTATGTGGATGGGGGGTACCTTGGTTAGTTGTTCTTGGAACACGCCTTGGATGAGACCCGTAGGCTTATATGCCGAGCCATTAGGCAGGGCGTTGCGTGGTATTGGTAGCTACCATTCCCGCTTCGTCGTATTTTTGTATTCCTATGTTTCTCTAGTTTCTCTAAATCCCTTGCTATATCCCATTTTTCAAGATGTTGTTTATATTATTTATATGCATCGAAGTGAGCCATTGGGCGGAGTTTTTTCCAGACCTCTGGGTTACTGAGATATATTCGTATATCTCACCCCGTCTTGGGGGCTTTATTTCAGGAGGTAGCAGTGGCACAGGAGCAGCGGGCAAGAAGCCCGTAGGATGAGTGTTGGAGAACATTTCTACTTTTTGCATTTTGATGGTCATTGGGCCTAGGATAGACTTAGGGCATAACATGCTATGTGTATGTAGGAGGAGATTCATAGTCACATTTGTTCATGTCATTTTGCCTAAGTCTAGTTGTATATGTCATTTTGAGTTTTATGTTTCAAGTTGTAATTTAAAGTTATGAAATTGTAAGTTGTAATATGTAATTGAGATATTGTAATTGTACCATGGATACTTGATGTAATATGATGGAAGGGCTTTAGGCCTATTTTAGGATTATGATTATGTGAATTCTTAGAAAATGCATGTAAATGGACTTTGATGACTGAAACGTATTAAGTATTAATCAAGTGAGCAGTATGATATGAATTGTGTAATAACTATAAACTGAGTTGGGTTGTAAGTGCTCCAAGGCATTGTTGTTCCTTGTGTGTGTCACCCATTGGTTATTAGGTATATTTGAGGTATTAGAAAGCATTTGCAAATTTGGAAATTTTTGTAAAAACAAAGGAAACTCTAGCGAAATTTCTAGATGGCATATTTTAAGTGAACTTCGGGAGAGTATATCTCCCTCCATAGAGGTTAGATAGGGACTTTCCATGCACCATTTTGAAGCTTAAGATGTCCTCTATCTTGTGGTAAAGTTTGATAGAATTATGGGTAGAACGTCGGCCTGGAGAAGGCAAAGAGTACAGACTGCCCATTTTCTCACTGCACTTGTGGCAGTTCTGGACCGGTTTTGGGAAATTTATTATCACTGCGTTTCTTAATAAAATTAAGTGTATGATATGTCAAATTGAAGATTGAGGTGTCTAGTTTTTTTTATAAAAATATGAGAGCAATTGGTTGAGTGTATTTTCTGAAGTAATTCGTGGAGTGAGGGATGTTTGGAGCTGTTTTGGGGTTGGCTGACAGCTTTGCTTGTCCAACTTCAAACGGCGATATCTGGAGCAAACAAGATCGAAATAACTCACGTGATAGCTTCCTAGAAAGGTAATTGAGTGTAGAATAATATATCAAAATATGGGTAGCTTGTAGAATGCGTTTTTTCTGCAGAAAAATAAAGACCGAACCGTGCTCGGATAGGTAAAAAACGTAAAATTAAAAAATTAGCTAATTGGGTTTATGGGAACCCCTTAGTGACTTGTAGTAACTAAAAAAAGTTATAAAAGTAGTCTAAATAAGTATTTTGCAAATAGTTTATAGTTACGGTCACAACTTTTAATTATTACGCTTTTTATTGTTTTAAATGCTCGGATAATAAACGGAAAAAGTTTACTCGCATTTTTATAAATGAATTGTTGTGATTGTAACTGCGCTTAATATCATAATTAATGTTAACAATACCGGTGTACAACGGGCTGTTACATTTTCAATCTCTAAAGCTTCCATTTTTTCTGTCCTCAAAAGGATCCAAAGTAAATTTAACTATCGCCTTTGTAAATCCATAAATTGGTTATACCCCTTGTTATGTGTTACTGTTACAATATCATTTTTAAAATCACTGTGCGCTACCTTTTCTTCTGTACAAAGCCTTTTGTTTTGTAACCTTGTATGTATTGTTTTGTCACTTTACATGGCCATTGACATCGAGTTGTGTGAATTCAAAATGAAAAGTCCGAACCTTTATATAAGAACTCGGTCACTGTAATGGAGATGAATGCATTTTTGTTATTCACTTTGGTCCAAGTTGTCATAATTTTATATATATATATATATATATATATATATATATATATATATATATATACATTGTTACCCAAGAAGCCACGTTAGAAAAGTCATCAACTTTACTAGTTTTACATATATTTATATAGAGTTTTATAAGAGTTATGTTGTAGGAAAAATGATTGTGTTATGTTATAGAGATTCGTCTTACGTGCCAGAGTTTTTTTTTTTTTGGTTTCAAAAATTGCGGATCCCACAAAATATTGTGTGTGTAGAAAAATTGTTGTGGTCATATTAAATGATAGATGCAAAACCCATTTATATATGTCAAAGTCGTTCACGATTATACATATCAAAGTTGTTATATATGTCAAAGTTATACACTCCACGTTACTGTCCTCGGATTATATATATATATATATATATATATATATATATATATATATATATATATATATATATATATATATTTATTTATTTATTTATAAGATAATAATTATCTTAAATTAAATAAGTTAAATGGTATGTCTTAAAAAGGATCTCCGGTTCGAAATGAAAAAGAAAATAATATCCGATTGCCTTGAAATTTTAGAATATGTATATTGATACTATGATGGTCATTGAACCAGATCTGTGAGTGCATTGGATTCTATTTGTGGTGTGGACCCTTGTTATACCGAGTTCGAGTCGGAGGGGCATACGAGTACAAGTAAGCTTTCGTGTCCTCGGTTTAGCCATTATGTGGTTCCACCATACCCCATGGGGAAATGGTTTATATGCATGATGTGTTTACATGCTTTAATAATTGAAAATGCTGTTGAGCTTTATGTGCAATTGTTTATAATATGTATGTGTTGTTCCACTTAGACGGTAAGCCTGAGTATGTGGCGTCATACAAGACGGTGATACTGTGGGTGGGTGCAAGTGGCGTCTTGCACTAGTGTCGGTAATAGACGTATTCCTGCATTTCTCTGGCCAGTAGATTAGTTATGACACACATGACATGATTATCTGCTGCATTGCACTGTTTTGGAACTTATACTATTAAACTATTTTTGAACTTATATTGCACATGTAAGTGAGCTTGGGGTGGAAGATCCTTGAGGACCCCTTGTCTTACTGAGATTTCTGTTTAGAGATCTCACCCCACGTTTGGGGCGCTTATTTCAGGTTCAGGTAACCCAGGGGTTGAGACCTCTAGCGGCAGGAGGCCGGAGCTTAGTTGATTGATGTTTATCTGCTTATGTTGACTGTGCTTGGATGCTGATTATGTCTGTTGATATCATGCTTATAGTTCTTTTGATGTTATTGTTGAGACTCTGTTGGTTAAGTCGTTTATTTAGTGAGCATGGGGATTGTCCATGCCACATTGACTTTGACTTTCTGAATTTAGTTTTGGGTTGTATTAATGTATCAGGATGTTGTCCGGACTTCCTGTTGTAGATCCGTGACTTAGATACTCACTTTATATTTATGAGGTATTTCAGTTAGTTGTCTTTTGCAATTTACATACAGGCGATGTTTTTATGAAATTGATTAAATAATCAACTTGGCTAAGTTTAATGACGTCATAATTAAAAAGAAAAAGATATTTCACATTTTAAATTAAGCGTGGCTTAATACGATGACATGTTAACAAACTGGGTATACACGGGGTGTTACAGTAGGGTACCTAATCAAGGGGCCAAGAGATTTTTCACTCAATTCACATGCATTAACCTTCATTCAACCTCATTCTCAATGATTCAAACCATCCACAATTCATTTACACAATTCCTCACTAACTTTCTTTGTAAGTAATTCTAGTTCATCCATCAAAATTTGTCTAAGTTACAAAACTATATCATAATAAATTTTATTAGTTCAATCTTCATTATTTATCATTGTGAGCATTAAATTCTAAAAGACACTACCATTACATGCCTCCAACTACCTCAATCAACTCACACATAATCAAATTAAATACCCATTTTCAAATCACCAACAAAACTCAATGGGATTGAGAATACTTACCACAAATTAACTCCTAAGCCTCCAATGAATGTCTTCCAAGCAACCAAGCTTCCAATGGCTCAAATCTTCTCAATTTTTTGTTACTTTAATGGAGGAAGAAATCACTCTATAATGGTTTTCAAGAGGAGTTCAAGACATGCAAGTTGATCACAATGTCAAGGGGAACGACTTTGGTGTTTCAAGTTTTTTTGTAAAAATGTATCTAACTCAAAGTGGTTTTCAAGCTCTTCAAAACCACGAAAAATGGTGTCTCTTTGCAGCTAGGGGGGCTATTATGCACCAATTTGGGGAGGGAGGAGAGAGAAACATTTGTGTTGGTTCACTTGGATTGCCACATAAGCACAAAAGGATGAAAAGTCACTTAAATCACTCATATAACCCACTAATCATCAATCAATTCATGAATCATCCATTTAATAAAAAATTTAACATTCACCAACGTCTCTTAATTACACTTTAACAGATGAATCCATAGTTTTCTATTCATTCAGTGAAATTATGATTTTACCCCTAGTTGTGCACCGTCGACAAATTTTCCCAAAACCATCAAAATTCACCGAATAATTTCACTAATCATTTTTCTTAGGGTTTTCGTTTTTTCCTTTAACATGATATGGTAAAGTTTCCTACACACACAATATTTTGTGGGCCCACATTTTTTGAAGCAAAAAAAAACTAAGGCACGGAAAACGAATATCAGTAACATGACACAATCACTTTTCCTACAACATAATTCTTATAAAACCCTTTTTCTTAACTCTAAATACCTCTTTCAAATTATATCCAAATCCTAGATCAGTAATCTAGTTTCTGGTTTACCCGGCGGTATGTTATTCGGTAAAAATCACTATTCATCAATTTTCCAAAATCTTGCATATCCACTCCAAATTTCATTCTGAATCCATTTTTAGTATTATTTTCCTCAAATAAGGTCTAATCTTACCATTTCACATATCAAGGTTACATATTTGTCAATTTATCATTTTACCTTTCATGTGTATTTTGACCTAAAACTCAGAATTTTCACTAAACACACCATCTAACTCACAACTTAATTATTAATATACATTTCAAATATGTGAGGTGTTATAGTATGCACCTTATTGAGCTAGCGAAACTTCTTTTCTATCCCATCTCAAATTCAATTGTGCCACACGTCTATGTGTTTTGACCGTGCATAGAAAGTTGAGTTCTTCGTTAAGTGTATATCACTTTGATTATCACACTTCAGCACATACTTCTCCTGACTGTGGCCAAGCTCTTGTAGGAAACTCGTCATCCATACTAGCTCTTTTCAGGCTTTAGTTGTAGCAATGTACTTGGCCTTGGTAGTAGACAGGGCGACATACTTATGGAGTTTTGACTGCCATGAAATAGCTCCCTTGCAAAGGTAGTTAGGTAACATGTGGTCGACTTCCTCAGGTCGTCATATCCTCCCAGGTTGGCATATGAGTAGACTTCTAACTCGGGTTTTCCTCTCCCAAAGCACAAACACTTGCTTACTATGCCTTTGAGATATCTGAATATCCATCTGACGATGTCCTAATGTTCCTTGCCTGGGTTCTACAAAATCCGACTTACAACCCTGACTGCATGATCAAGGTCAAGTCTTATGCATATCATGGGATACATAAGGCGGCCTATAGCTGACTATATGGGACCTTTGATATCTCCTTTCTTTCTTCATCACTGATTGGACCTTACTTCTGACTTAACTTGAAGTGTTCAGCCAGATGAGTATTGACTATCTTGGATTGGTTCATGTTGAATCTTTTTAGGATTTTCTCTTTGTACTTTTCTTGAGATAGCCACAACAGTTTCTTTGAGCGATCCCGTACAATCTTCATCCTAAGTATTTATCTTGTTGGGCCTAAATCTTTCATAATGAACGACTTATTCAAGACTTTCTCGAGGGCATTAATCTTCCTCATGTCTTTCCCCACTATTAGTATATCATATACATAGAGAAAGAGGATGATGAAGTCGGCATTGCCATACCTCTTGATAAACACACAATGGTTTGCTTGAGTCTTCTTGAAGTCGTGCTAAGTCCCAAAAGACTTGAACTTTATGTACCATTACAGGGGTGCTTACATCAAGCCGTACATACTCTTCTTGAGTCGGTATGCCATATGTTTTTTCCTTAAAACTTTGAAACCTTCGGACTGCTCCATGTATATTTCTTCTTCCAAGTCTCCATAAAGAAAAGATGTCTTCACATCATGTTTTTTGACCTCCAAGTCTTGAGTGGCCGCTATGCCTAAAATAGTTTGGATTGATATCATCTACATCACTAATAAGAATATCTCTTTGAAGTCTATGTCTTTCTTCTGACTGCGCCTTTTCACCACAATCTGGGCTTTATACCTTAACTTTGGGTTATTCTCCTCCACCTTGAGTTTGCATACCCATTTGTTCTTCAAAGCTCGTCTGCCCTTTGGTAACTCGACCAGATCAAAGGTGTGATTTTAATACAATGATTTTATCTCATCTTGCATGGATTTCTCCCATTCTTCCTTTTCAGTGTTGGTCACTGCCTCTTCATAACTCTGAGGCTCTCCTTCTTCTGAAATGACAGTGTATTCATATTTAGGATAACTAGTGGAAGGGTGTCTAACTCGCACAGATTGCCGAGTATGTGGTTGCATCTTGGAACTTGGTTCTTTTATTTCAACTCGGACATTCAGATGTTATGATTTTGTCTCACCTTCAGTTGTTGGCCATTCCCATTGGCTGCCCTCCTCAGTGTCTGTTGGACGTTTAGCAAGTGCACTAGTCGTACAAGTAATAAAATGATGAGTAAAGATCGTTCCCACGAGGAATTGTGTTCAAACACCAATATACCATAGAAAACTAATTTGAATCAAATAAGAGTTTGTAAAAATCATGAATAATTTGTCACCAGAAAATTGATTTTGAGTAAATTGACACAAAGTAAATATGGATTAGGAATTAATAAAAACAACAAGTAGTCAGAAAACAACTTTCCTCCATGATAACCCATATAAAAATTGATCATATGATGAATTCCTTTCCATGTGATGTTAATCAACCTTTTACTTATCATCAAGATGTAATCCCTTACTACCCTGATAGAAACATTAATCAGAAACCCCAATTCCTTGGTGATTTCTTTCTTAATACATGCATGAAATACTAAGGTTTTAAGATTACATCAGAACTCTAACATCAATCCCTTGAGTACTAGAATTCTGATGTTGAGATTATCAAATACAGAAGTCATATAAACATCCCTGTTCTATACTACTTCTTTGATAGAAATCATTAACTCAGAAAATCTCAAATCAGCACATGAAAAATATTTCATCATATTAATCAAATCAACATAATATTATCATGGAGTTCCATTGCATTCAAACTACAAAGACTCTACTCAGACATGACTAAGGAATAAATAAGAGAAGAAGAAACAAACTTCATTTCCATGTTGAAAGTCTTCAATCTCCAAACTATTACAAGGAAATCCTAATACAAAAACCAAGAGAATTTAGAGAGAAGTCAGACTAAGTTTTAGAGAGAAAGAGAGAGTTCAGATCCCCCAAGATCCTCCTCTAAGTGTCAAGGCTTTGCCTTATATAGTGTTACAATTAAAAACAGAAAACTGATATGGGCGCTAAAACGTCCATAAGTGGCCGTTTTAGCGTCCATGCTTTACGTATGCTCAACTGCTTTTAACTGATTTCAACGCTAAAACGTTAAGGAATGACCGTTTTAGTGTCCAAACTTGGTGAATGCTCAACTAACTTTAACTGACTCCAACGCTAAAACGTTTGATTTGGACGTTTTAGCGGTGAAGACCAGAATCTTTTTCCACTTTAGGGCGCTAAAACGCATATTGCAGGCCGTTTTAGCGTCCAAGACCAGCAATTCTCCATCTTCTTAGTGTAGCAGCGCGCTAAAACGCTCTGTGTGGACGTTTTAGCGCTCATCACCAGCAAGTTTTGGCCTCTTTCTGTAACAGGGCGCTAAAACGCTTAGTGTGGACGTTTTAGCGCTCAACACCAGCAAGTTTTGGCCTCTTCCTGTAACAGGGCGCTAAAAACGCTCAGTGTGGACGTTTTAGCGCTCAACACTTAGGCAATTTTTCTCCTCTTGAGCTCCAGAATCTTCTTCCTTCTCCAGTTGTCTTTCAAGCTTGCTTTTCCTACAAGAATCATACAAATTTCCAATAAAGCTCTTGAACTTGTAATTGAGGACATCTTAGGACATTAACCTTGTTTTTCATCATTTAATCACACAATTTGATCCTAATTCCTGCTAAAAACCATGATGAACTAAGGGTTCATCAGTGTCCTGCTGATTAGGCTCTCACTCGTTTCAGCTCGGACAGGGGTGGCAGAGTCTTCATGACGAACAACAGTTTGGAGTTTGGGCTTCTGAATGTCCTTAATAGTCTGATTCTCCAATAACACTACATCTCGGCTTCTCATAACATTCTTGTTGGTGGGTTCCCAAAGACGATAACCGAACTCGTCCTTTGGTGAGTCGAGATAGACACACTCCTTAGTCTTTGCATCCAGCTTTGCTCGTTCATCCTTGGAAATATGCATAAATGATCGACATCTGAATACCATTAAATGCTCGTACTTTTCCTTTCTACCCATCCAAACTTCTTCTGGATCTCGCCTTTTAGAGGACTTGAGGGTGATAGATGATCAAGTCGACTGCAATCTTAACAGCTTTTCCCCAAAATGCTTTGGGAAGCTTGATATGTGACAACATACTTCGAACACGCTCTTCAATGGTCTGATTCATCCTTTTAGCTATACTATTCAACTGAGGTGTCTTATCCAACTTTATACCTGTTTCCCTACAATACATCTCGAATAGACCTCGGTATTCTCCACCGTTGTCAGCTCAGACAACCTTCAGCTTCCTGTCGGTCTCCCTTTTAACCCCTGCATAGAACTCCTTGAATGCTTCGAGTACTTGGTCTTTCATATTCAACAAGGACACCCACACTCTTCTGGTGTGGTCATCAACGAATGTGATGAAGTAATACACACCGCCTAGAGATTTCTCTGACATAGAGCACCCATCAATATGAACAAGATCAAGAACGTACCTTCTTCTTTTAGGCTGGTCCGGTCTCCTGAATGAAACTCAACATTGCTTGCCGGCTAAATAATGTATGCATGTCTCCAAGAGTTGACCTTTTAAGTTCGACAACAATTCCTTTTTGGTGAGAATTTGCAGACCTTTCTCACTCATGTGTCCGAATCTCTTGTGCCAATGCTTTAGACTTGATTCATCATAGATATGATTGATCTTTGTATTGCCAACCTTTCATTGCATAACATAGACAGATCATTCTTTCTTACCTTAAGCTACTACCAAGCTATTTTTGCCCATCTTCCTTCACCAAAGTAGTTTACTAGCCTAGCTTCATCAAGCTTTCCTGCCGAGATGAGATTGAGCCACATATCTGGAACATGTCTAACCTCCTTTAGAATCAATCTACAACCAACACCGGTCATCATCATGACTTCTCAAACTCTCACTATCTTACTAGTAACCTGGTTACCCATCTTCACAATACCAAAGTCGCCGCCTTAATGTGATAAGAACTCATTGTGGGGTGTGACATAGAAGGATGCTTATGAGTCCACAACCCATGAACAATCCTCCTAGGCTACATTTAGATAGTTTTCTTCACAAATCAGGAAGACATCGACCTTTGCATTGGCTGCTACAGACATGATGCTCTGCTCTTCTTTCTTCCTCGGATATATTATGTCTAGCTTGACATTGCCCGTCCTTTGGTCCTTTTTTGGAGTCTGGCATTCTAATTTCCAGTGATCTGGTCCTCCACAGTAGGAGCATGTGAGGTTCGACCTCAACTTTGACCGACCTCTAGACTTGTCTCGACTTTGGCTTTTACTTCTACCTCGGTGTGCTGTTCTTTCACAGTTTTCGATGACATTTTCTTCATATTGATGGGTTATACCTCATTCTTTCCTCCTAGCCTCTTCATTTAGTTGATTGTCTGCAACCGAGTCCAATGTCACCATTCCTTATGAGGCTGAGTAGCTGAGCGTCACCGCCAAAGTATCCCAGCTCTCAAGCAACGAGCTAAGCAGCAAAAGGGTTTACAGCTCATCATCAATCTTCATGTCAATCTTTGTCAACTGATTGACGATCTCCTTATATATATTCAGGTGCTCAATCATGCTTTATTTGTCCTTATAGTCTAACTTCATAAGTTGGCACACCAAGTGTGCTTTGTTGCGTGGCTTCTTCTTCTGGATTAAGGATTCCAATTTCGTCCACAGCTCGTGAGCATTTATGTAGGTCAAGACGTACTCGAACAAGCCCTTGTCAATGTACTTGCGAATCATAGCGACCACCTTTCGATTAAGGAGATCCTACTCTTTATTGCTCTTCGCTTCTACCTTGTCTGTGCTCAAAATAGGTTCATATAAATCCTTGCAATAAAGATGATCCTTTATCATGGGTTTCTGGTATGAATAGTTCTCTTTGAACATGTATGTCACCATCATGCACTTTGGCACCCTTAATCTCTGACCTCACAGAGCCCTTGATCTAAGAACTCTGATACCATTATTGTGTCTCAGAGCCCGGCTATTTTAAGTCCAACCCCTATTTAATTAGCCCGGCCTTCTTCTGGTCGGCCTGCGGAAGCGTTGATAAACAGTAAATCAAAAATCAAACAAACAGAGATAGGAAGAACCGAGAACTTCAAAAAATTTTACGTGAAAAATCTCTTCGATGTAAAGAGTAAAAACCTAGGGACCAAGTCCAGAAAACTTTCACTATGAATAATGAGATTTACAAAAGATTCTTTCTGGCTCACTAAGCAAAGGACTTCACCCTCTAAAGGATGAACCTACTCACAAGTGTCTCACACAATTGTTTTTCTCTGTAATGGGGATAGAGAATCCCACTCTACAAAATATTGTTCTTCTTCAACAATGGCGCTGGGTTTCTTCTTAAGAGGATCTTCGTAGGGCTTGTGCTTTCTCCTGAGCATTTTTCTTTCTTCGCATTTTCTTCTTTTTGTTTCTCTTCGTCCTTTGATGACTCAACATCTAAGCATATCTTATAAATAAGAAATTATGACACATATTAATTTGGGCTGGATCTATCATGGTCCACGAATCCAACAACCAAATTAAATTTAAATAGTTTATTTTTTATTTTTGAAAAAAAAACAACCCAACCGCTGATCGTTACTAAGTGCCCGTTTGGATAAGCTTTTATTCCTAAAAAAGTTGCTTTTTTTAAAAATAAAAGTCCTTTTGAGAATTATTAGATGTTTGGATAACAACTTTTAAAAAAAGCAAAATTTAAAATAAAAGTTAAAATGCTACTTTTTTTATAGCCAGTAATTGGTTGCTTTAGAAAAAAAGCAGAAATTAAAAGATAATATAATTTTTTTTTTTGGAAAAAAGATAATATAAATTTTTAAAATACAATTTTAACATTATCCTATTATACCTATTTTATCTTTTCTTATCCTACGATCATGCTATTTTATCTCTCATTTATTATAATTTTATAAATAAAAAGTGCTTTTTTAATTTTAACATCCAAACAACTTTTTTATGTAAAAGTGATTTTCAGATCATACATCCAAACGTAAAATAACTTTATCTTTTAAAAAAATTTATTTTAAAAAAGCAATGTATAAAATGTCATATTTTTAAAAGCTCATCCAAACGAACCCTAAGAGAGATATAAATAAGTTCATACGAATCAAACATGAACGGGGGAGAAGTAAAATCACATTTCAATTATTTTAAGTTATTTATTTATTTTTTATTTTTCCGGTTTTGAATACTATCTCTTGAAAAAGTAGTTAAGCAGCTTGAAACAGACCATTGATGGGGACAATGATCACGTTATCACTTTTTGGGCAAAAATTTACCTGATTGTCACACCTGAAATTTTTTTGCCAAATTGCCACGTCACAATCCCGCTGGTATGAGAATCGAGAATGGACTTGACACGTGTCAGCGTATGAATGGTCAACCATTCTCGCTGGACTGTCCAACTAGAATGACAGAATACTGACACGTGGCAAAAGTACAAGCATTCTCTGGATGTCTGTACTTTTGCCACGTCTCAGCATTCTGTCATTCTAGCTGGACAGTCCAGCGAGAATGGTTGACCATTCAGACACTGACGCTTGTCCAGTCTATTCCTGCTTGTCAGACCAGTAAAATTGTGACGTGACATTTTAGCAAAAAAATTTCCAGACGTGAAGATCAGGTAAATTTTTATTAAAGGAGTGGCAAGTAGTCAATGTCCAACTACCATATTGTACCAAAACAGTAGCTACATTAGCTAGATTTATCATCAAATAAATCCGTGTGAAACTCCATTTGAGATATGAATAGTTTTACTAGTTCGTCAATTTTACTGTTTCTGCTACACGTTTAACGGGTACAACAAATGTTGAACAGAATGTCGAATTTCAAGAAATCACATGTAGTAAATCACTTGACACATAGTGACACTGCCAAAATGTCAAATTAGAATTAAAAATATTCAAAGTTTAACCAAACTTTAGCTATTCAGAAATCATTACACCGTACTAATTCCCACACATGGTTTTGGTTGCAATAAGCTAATAACTAGGTCAATAACCTAAAAGTACTGTAGTTTGATAATCATGTAACCCTTGAAATTAATCAAGAATATCTGACTCTAGAAAAAGTTGTGAAGGCCTAAGCACAATTCATTTTGCTTAAGTTTACATGAATGACATTAATAGAAACCTATGGAAACTAATAAAACAAAATATTTGCCATTCAAGGAGAATAATTGATCATCGAGGAATCACTGTTTTGCTTAAAATCGTCATAAATCAATGCATGAATCCCGCGTCAAATTTTGCATTATTTGAATTTGAATTTAGTTGAATCTGTTGAGGGTCATCTCTTCCTTGTTATTTCTGGAATTATTACGAATGAGTGATTTGACTTGTTATTTTCCTTAGGGGCATTCTCTATATGACCATGACTCAAATAAATCTGTTTACGTAGCAATCAAAACCTTTTTATTATACCTCATTTCACGCCATATCTGTCTGCGAAGGAGGGGGTTCGGCCGGATGCTTGCGATCATATCCATCTATTATTCTTGAATCATTAGCACATAACAACTTTTTTTTTTTCTTTTTAGTTAACTGTATACAACCCCATACCCTACACCAAAAAGCCTAAAACACAGGAAAATAAGTCAAACCTTTTTTCTTCTTCACATCAACTTGAACTTTGCAATATTTAGGATCGGTGCTTGCTGATACGCACATGTGTCTTAAATTCTCAAATATTTAGCATGTTTATTTGAAAAGTGGTAGGATTATTTGACACCAGTGTCAAATTTAAAATTTGACATCTCATCTGAAAGTCATTAAATCAAAAAAGATCAACGACTCTGATTTGTAAACATGAGACACCATTGATCTTTTTTGATCTAATGTCTCTCAGATGAAATATCAAATTCCTAATTTGACAGTGATCGATGTCAAAGAATCCTACCTTATTTGAAAATATAGGAATATGTAACATTTTCATGTTGAACATAAAAACTAGGAAAAAGTTCATCAATGCTCCTGTGGTTTATTCCATAATTATCTATGCATCTGTGATTTTTATTTTATCACATGTGCCAATATAGTTTGTAAAAGGATATGTTTTTAATCATATATGCCCCTGTGGTCTTTTACATTTTACAAACTACAGGGGTATATATGATAATAAAAAATCACAGAGACATAGATGATTCTGAAGCAAATCACAAGGGTATTGATAAACTTTTTCCTAAAAATTATTAAACATTATATTGATTACGTATAAGTGATATATTTTTAAATGCTCTACTTAATAATTATTTCTAATTAATATACCATCTTGTTTGGAGAGCGATCTAAAGTATTTGAGATAAAAATAAGGAGTACGGTAAGATTCCTGCTATGTTTTGATAAAAATAATGCAAACATAAAATATCTGTAAACCTTAAGTTTTGGATAAGGATGCTTATGCACACATTTTCCTAATGTTTTTCTTATTCTAACTACTTAAAACTTACATACAAAAGAGTCATGTACTACATGTATATTTCTTCAACTCAAAAATTTTAAATTTTTTATTCACTTAAACATGTTAATTAAGCATATTTTGTTAGGACGTTTGGTAGAGGAGAAATTTGTTTGTTTTTGAGAATCATGATTCTCGAGAATATGTTGAAAAATGAATTTTCAAAAATATAAGCAAAAAGTTATTTGATAGACAAAAATATTATCAAATTTTTTGATTTTATATTTAGTTGATTATCAAATATTACTGGAAATATGGAGTAATTTTATAAAAATAACCTATATGAGTGTGATACTTTGAAAATTCAGGGATCTCGGAGGTTGTAGACAACGCAGGCACAATATTAGTGAATAGAATATGGTTCAAAATTAGAATAATCCACAATAAATGATTTGAAAGGATAAGCATTCCCTTCTAAAGAATACTATTTTATTAAACACTGGATAGTAATTAAATATAAATTATCGACCATGCAGCATGCATGCTTGTGAGGAATCCTATGCATTCACTGATAGAAAAAAACTGTGGCCTTAAAAGGTAGTTTATGTTTCTCCATCCTGCAAATACAAAGATTCCTGACAAGGCCTTTTGTCATGCCCCTTAGTGGGCCTGCATGTAATTCAGGAGGATTCATTGCTCTGTGCTGTTCTTTTCTCCTTGGGCTTTTAAGGCAGTTGCTCGCATCCAAAGGCCCATAGAGGACCACACATTCAACTCATTTGTTAACCTTTATCTAAAATGAAAGAAAAAAGAAAATTGTTGATGTCGGTATTTATAGCTAGCTCGATAAATGATCGTCCAGACGACTGACGTGAAAATTTTCTTCAGAATTCAAGGTGTAAGATAATTTTCTTAATGCATATACTTAAATGTAACTCTTTAACCACTAAATTCAACTTTTAGTCACTGCTAGTGAGGCAAGGGGTACATGGATTATTTTGCCCATAGTTTTTTTTTTTTTTTTTTTAAATTTTTTTACTATACCTTTATTTTCAGATTATATATCAATTTCCCTTAATTTAACTAAAATTCTACGGACACGTACTCAAGTAAATTTACTGCAGTGGATGACTTACCAAGCAATATGAGACTCGTAATTTTTTATAGTGGTGGTGGGTGAAAATAAATTTTTTAAATATAAACAAAAATACATACAATAAAATCTGAACCTAATATAAAAAATTTGAAAAAATTTTATTACATAATTTAATGTTAGTTCACTTAATTCTTGCTTTATATTTTTCATATTATTAAACTCTTTTATAATTGAATCCGTGCTAAAATTTAAAAGAATTTCTTTTTTGATATATGTAGTCAATGAATCATAAAAAATTGGTCTTTCATTTGATTTTGAAGTCTACTATTGATTATCTTCATGGCCAAGAAAGCTCTATTAGTAGTTGCGGTAGAAACTGGGAGAGTCAGAACAAGTCTAATTACTCTTTCAATAAGGGTAAACGATTGACTTTCCAAATATGTAGTTGATAAATTAATCAAATCTGGATGTCTAGAAATGTTGATCTCTGATAGACCTTAAATTCATAATGTTTTGAATGCAAAATGGAGGCTTAAACTCCTAAATTAATGATTAAAATATGAATTTAATGTCTATAATTTCTTAATATTGAAATAATAAGATGAATTTTTATTAAGTTATTTTTATTATTAATTAAGTTAATTTCTACACTTTTTGGTGTTTTAGATATTTGAGAAGATATGGAGGCACATATTTCATGATTGCTACAAAAATTAGATGAAATCTCATTTAGAAGATTTGGCATCTGAGCACCCAAAATAGAAAGGCACAATCCTAATTTCTTGGTAGTTGGCACTGACGTCTTTATAAATATTACATTCATGACTTTCAAAATGAGCTTTTGAGAATAAGAGAGAGCCTTACGACTAGAAATAGGGAGATGAACTTTAGCTATCTGAAACAGAAAGTTTCCACCTTTCTCACCCTCCTTACATAACCTCACTGAAAGTGGCCAAGTTGACTTACTGTGTTGTACTTATTAGAGATTACACTCTGCAATCGCATGAAAACGCCACCAAGGTCGAACTTCACCCTGAGAAATACATTGACTTGGGGGCTAAAGGTGAAGAACTCCTAGCGTGGGTGGGATAGACGCTAGCCTTCCATAAATGGGAAAGGTTTGCCACAACTAAAACTAAATGGCACACTAGTTTGTGCGCTTAGTTTTTATTCCACGCATAAAGGACAAATTAAGAGTCCATGTTTGTTCAAGAGAGGAGGATTGTAACATCCCGAACGCTGACGAGGGCGGGGAGTGATCGCCGGTGCAAAGAGGCATGGACAAGGAGCGGCTCCTGACAGGCTTCCAGCGGGGGGTTACATGAACGAATGAATCAAATCGACACCCGAAAGAGGGGGATTCCAAAGACTGTGCAGGTATGAGACTGCACAGTTTGAGATAGCTTATAATTGGTACTACCTATACTAACAAGATGCATCTGCTTTTTGGTAACCCGGAACGGAAGAACTCCAAAGTTAAGCGTGCTTGACTTGGAGCAATTCTGGGATAGGTGACCTCCTGGGAAGTTTTCCCGAAAAGTGTGCGAGTGAGGAAAAAGAACACTGAAAAGTCTCATGTTAGTATGTGGGGATAGTCGTTGATTCTTGAAGCGGCCGGGCATTACAAGTGGTATCAGAGCAGGGCATCTCTTCCAGTACGGTGTGGTTCGAGGACGAACTAGGCGAAAGCTGGTGGGCATGTAACATCCCGAGCGCTGACGAGGGCGGGGAATGATCACCGGTGCAAAGAGGCATGGACAAGGAGCGGCTCCTAACAGGCTTCCAGCGGGGGGTTACATGAACAAATGAATCGAATCGACGCCCGAAAGAGAGGGATTCCAAAGACTGTGCAGGTATGAGACTGCACAGTTTGGTATAGCTTATAAGAATTAATTGATACTACCTATACTAACAAGATGCATCTTCTTTTCGGTAGCCCGGAACAGAAGAACTCCATAGTTAAGTGTGCTTGACTTGGAGCAATTCTGGGATGGGTGACCTCCTGGGAAGTTTTCCCGGGAAGTGTGCGAGTGAGGAAAAAGCACAGTGAAAAGTCTCGTGTTAGTATGTGGGGATAGTCGTTGATTCTTGAAGCGGCCTGGCGTTACAAGGTTCTCGTTCTTCCAAGAGGCCTTCAGGTTTGCTTACTCTTTGTCTACAGTAAGAGACTGCTCGTACCAATAACTGGTTGGTTTTTGAGGAAATATACCTTTTAAAAGGGAAGTGTTAAAAATAGTAGCCCTTCCCCGTACCTTGTTCATCAATGGTACTCTACCAAGAGAGTACATTAACCCTCAAGCCCAATTTTGGGCTCTGTTTGTTGATTCAAGAATCTCCCCTCGCATTTTTGAAGTTGTTGTTCCATGGAACAAGGTTATCCAACTCTTTTGCATAATGAGATTGGGCCCCTTTGATATCCTCCCCATTATTCACCAATGCTTCAAAAACCAGATTAATAGAAGACATTTTTTTTCCTGGTTTCATCTCCTAATCTTGTAAAGTTGTTGGTCTTGCTCCCTCGCCAGAAAATAATGAGAAAATTATAGGACTTCCCATCAACCTCAACAGCTGGAAGCTGATGTTAAGATGCTGTGAAAAGCGGGAACAACCACAACAAGAGCAAAGGTAAGATGAAGAGGAACGGATAGCCAAGGAAAGGAAGAAGAAGAGTAAGGTTGTCGACCTCAACCAATCAAAGAAAACCAAGGTAAAAGTACCTAGGGTGATCAATCTAGGGGCACCTAACCATTCCTTTAGCCTTGAAGACAAATTTTTATTTCGTTCCTCACCTTGACCTACATCATCTGAGCTTCCATAAGAACAACAAAATAAGACAATAGCTTACATCAATCTGTTGACAGAAGCTCTCAATAAACTCTCTAATGTCCTGACTCAATTCCAAGAGCAACAGAAGACTAGGGATAAAGCACTGACAAAAGCTCTTAGGGGGAAGGGGAGAAAAGAAGAGACAAGTGAAGAAGAAGAGGATGGGAACAACTTAGACTGAATAAGCCATATCTCCATCATACCTGCACCATTATCTTTCTGCATTACTGTTATTTTCTTTCTTTTGCATCTATTAGTGCAGGATTTCAATATTTCCTATTTTTATTTTACTAGCTTGAAGGAAACACCCTACACTATAACTGATAAAATTTGTTGTTTGGAACAAAGCACCTTGTCCATTGTTTGTTGCTTTTCACAATTCATTTGTTTTAATTGTTTATTTATATGGAAAAACAAAAATAGAAATATTTTAGTGTTAAGCAGCAATTTTAACTCAAAAACAGAAATTTTTAAAAAATGAAAAAGAATAAATTGAATTTTGATCTTTAGAATTGTTGAGGTTTTGATTTGAATGAGTTTTCAAGGTAAAGAACGAAAAGCCAAACACATAATTTCTTTGAGAGAGCATTCTAAAGAATTTTTATCTATCGTTCTCAAACTTATGTTGACACTGTTAGAACTACAGAATCACTTGGAGAGTTCAAAATGACAAGGGCCATCTTTCAACTAAGCTTAACCCAAACAGTCAACCTTCACATCATTCCATAGTCACCCCCAGCCAAGCCAGAACATTCACCTCATTCAAAACCACCCCCCATCATCATGAATTCCAGCCACCAGAGTAAGGAATGACAGAGCAAAGATGTTAGGAACACTAGCAAAGAAAATCTAAAGAATTTCAAGGAATGTCCAAAACAAAAAGAACAAGATCAACTAATGATACAAAAGGAAAAAGAGATATGTTCCCCTAAGGGAAAGAAGAAAGCAGTCAGAAGTAAAGGCGTTCCCAGAAAGTTACAAAAGATGTTCCTGCAAAAAAGAAGAAAATATCAATCGTTCCCTGCTCTAAATTACCCAACCTCTAAAATCTCCCACCCAAGCTTAAGCCTCATTACAAGCTTTAAAATCCTTTTTGATTGAAGAAAATAAGTGATTCATAGGAAAACAGAGGCAATCCAAGTTCAAAGAACCACAAATCCTCTAGAACGATGAGTGAAACAGTACCCATAAGTGATTGGCAAGTTATGGATCAATAACCCTGCATGACTTTGATTGGAATCTTTCTTAACATTGTGAGCTGTGACATAAATCTATTTTTGTGTGAATTTTGTTCCTTGATTTCTAATTTCTAATTTTTCAACTGCTTCTAGATAAATGTAATAATTTTTGCATTGAGTTGTTCAAGGATGAAAAACAGTTAAGTTTTGCGATATTTGATGGGATGAAATTTCATTCCCATTTGCTTCATTTTTCAGTGCGGAACAATAATCGTTCCACCCTTTTTAGTTTGTTTTAATTATAAGTATTAGTTTAAATGCAATAAAGGTTAGTTCGTGTTAAGGAACGAATGCCAGCATGGAATAATGAGAGAAGAAGAGATAAAAGAGTGATTAGCTATCCCTTAATTTTGCTTTTTGATTCCACTCACATTTGTTTTTTGCTTTTCTGCAAAGTACGATTTCAAAGAGCACAAAAAGGACAAACACGCACAACAAAGCAAAAAAAGGACACCATGACATATAGCAGAGTAGGCCAAGATGTTGGACACCTCTGAGTGTCAGAGTACCATCCTTAAGAAAGAAGAGCAGAGGAGACAACTCAACTTCAATCCTAGCCACCTCAATTCAAAGTCCCTCGTTTAATCAAAGAAAGGAGAAACATCCTTGATCTAATGGTGCAAGGAATGACTTGCAGTAATCATAAGATTGTCACTATTCTCCCAAACTATAAATAAAAGATCAGATGAAGGCATAAAAAGATTTTGGCACGCAAGCTTAATATTGGAGCAACACCCTTATCTTTTTTTCCTTTCCATCAAGTCTGCCCACAAGCAAAAATACCATCTTTCTCACTGTTATATTAAGTAACTGTTTTATTGAGTCTTTGAGTCTGTAATTTCTTTTCTACCATTTTGTCTTCATCAGCTTGAATCTCGGGTCTATAGGATCTCATGTTCTTAAGATTAAGTTTGTATTTTCAGCCATATCTTTAAACATAAGCTAACTTCTTTTTGGAATGAAAAAGTTGTGAAGCTGTTAAACTCTATAATCGAATCTCTTGCATTTAGTTCAATAGGGTTTCTATTGTTTAAGTAATTTAATATCTTGTATCATCGAACTTGAACATGACTGAGAAATGAACTTCCTTAAGGAAGAAATTTAAGACAGCTGAACAATAGGAGGAAGGTGAAGAGTATGAAAACACTTTCACTAGTTGCCATAGGAATAAGGGACCTCCGCTTTAACTTAAGGTTAACCCAGAGTAAACATTAGGAACAAAACCGCCATAAGAATATTAGGACTTGGTTTACCATCCAACCCAAGAGTTGAGGAATCAGCATTGGTAATGACGAGACCTGAACAAATCCTTTGGATGAGGTCTTGAGCCTAAATTATAGTAGGTTTAATAATAGATAAGTATATCCATTCCTTTTCTTTATTTATCGTTTCGTTTATCATATCAATGTGTTGTTCCTGTTATTACTTCTTGCCACTGCTCATTTACTTTCTACTTATTTTTTATATCACACCATATGTAACATCCCATTGTACACCGGTATTGTTAACATTGATTATGATATTAGGTGCAGTTACAATCACAACAATTCATTTATAAAAATGCGAGTAAATTTTTTTCCTTTTTATTACGCGAGCAATTAAAACAATAATAAAGCGTAATAAATAAAAGCTGTGAACGTAACTGAAAACTAATTGCGAAATAATAATATAATATGCCTAGATATCATATAAAACTTCTCCCAAGTCACTAAGGGGTTCCCATAAACCCACTTAGCTTAAATCTCGCTTTTACGGTTTCTACCTATCCGAACATGGTTCGGTATTCTGGTTACTGCAGAAAATCCGAATGCCGTGAACTTCTCATCTTTTAGTATGTTATTCTAGACCTAATTATATTTCTAACAAGCTATCAGACGAGTTATAAAGTTCTCTTTTACTCCGGTTATCACCGTTTGAAGTTGGACAAGCAAATATACGAGCAACCTCAAACAAGGCCCAAACAGCCCTCACTCTCTCAACGATTCTGGAAAATACACTTCACCAATTGCTCTCAAATTTTTATACAGTAAAATAGACACCTCAAGCTTAAATTTTACATATCATAAACCTAATTTGACCAAGAAACAAAATGGTAATAATTTTCCCAAAAACGCACAGTGACAGCCCCATGTGCAGGGGACTTTTGAGCAGCCTGTGCTCTCAGGCTTCTACAAGGCTGCGTGCTACTCCTATGGTTCTAAATTTTTTGACACAAGTTAGTTGACATCTCAAGCTTTAAAATGGTGTATGGCACGTCCCTATTGGACCTTTGTCGAAAGAGATATGCTCTCTCAAAGTTCACTCAAAATCTGCCAATTTATAAAAATTTTGCCAGGGTCTCCTTTATTTTTCATACATATCCCACTTTTAAAAGTGTGTTATTTAACCTCAAATGGTACCTAATAAACATTGGTGGCACTCAAGGACCAGCAATGCCTTGGTGCTCTTACAACCCTTCACAATTTATATCAAATAGCTTACTTTACAATTCAATAATTGCATTATCAAATCTTAAACCATTTCAATCGCATTAATTCCTTTGCATGCATTTCTTTGACATAAAACATAAATCAAATCCTAGAATAGGTCTATTTCCCTTTCATCATATACATGCTTCAATATTACACAAAGTCTCAAGATTACAATTTACATTTTTTCCAATGAAACATAATACAAATAAATCTCCAAATGAAAGCATGGTAAAACATAAGCTAAACTTAGCCCAAAAGTGACATGAACAAAGATGACAATATGAATAGTCCTAGCTCAATACAATGTTCATGTCCTAAGTCTAGCCTAGGTCAAATGACCACAAAATGCAAATACACACTACGTCCATAAGCTTATCCTACAGGCCTCTTGCCCGCCGTGTAACACCCCGTAGTACTTCGGTTGTTAACATACATGATATTTGGAATACACAGCGGAAAACTTTATTTTAGAAGACTCATAAAATGTTTTAGAAAAATACGAGTAAACTTTTTCCAAAACCTTTTACGAAAACATTTCTAAAAACGTTCACGTGAGATACTACGAAAGCATAAATCTAAACATACATCTACTAATTAATCCCAAGAGCAAGTATTAGTGGCCATTGACCATCAAGATATGACATCAAGTGTCCTTCCTGGTGGAGTCTCACGGACAACATAACGGCTGTATTTTGGATAACTGGGAAACTGATCCCACACATACATATAACCTAATTGATACAATAATTTAAACAGATAGCTTACAAGTCCCACACGGACTACAATCCCCTCAATGGGTCAATGTTTGGTGGCAGTTTTCACTACCATGGGAGGCGTGAACTCATGAATGGGCAATGTAACCCATTAGCAACAACTTTCGATATGAAGGAGTGGGTAGCTTCAGAATCAAACATGGCATCAAAAGCATATCCTCTAATAAGAATAGTACCTCTGATAAGGTTTGGAGACCTCTCTGCCTCCTACTGTGTCACTGCATATAGTGGGCGCCATAGGCTCCTCTATGGCTCTCTGAGTAGGCAAAGACTGAATGAGAATCGCCTGAATAGTTGCAACTTGCCCCATCCTCTTGGGGCACTCCCAGGAATAGTGTCCTACCTGACCACGACTGAAGCAAACATTCTTCCCCAGTCTACAAACACTTGGATGTGTCTTCCCACACTTGGCACGAGTGGGGATCTTCCCTGCTCCAGGCTTGCCGCTTCCATTCTTCACAAAGGGAGTCTTCTTAAACTTGTTACTCTGTTGTACTTGCAAACTGTTTCCCTTGCCCTTCCAGGGCATAGTCTTTCCACTGAAGCTCTTCCCAGCTGCTTCCTTACCTTTGGTATGGTAATATTCCTGAATATCCTGGCATTTCCTGATAAACTCTACAAAATCTCTGGTACAATGAAAAGTCAGCTTGTCCACTATCATATCATTCAAGCCCTCCTTAAAATTCCTAATTCTCTTAGACTTGTTTCCGTTCTACTTCACTTGCATGCCCTTGCTCTTCCCGTTCCAGGGAGTACTCTTCCTATGGAGACTCTTGCCTGCAGCATCCTTACCTCGTGTCCTATAATACTCCTGTATGTCCTGCTGTGGTGGTGGAGGTAGTGGAGGTGAAGGAGGTCCTGCTCCAACCTCCACCAATAATAGTCTCATCATTTCCACGTTCGCCAATCTGTTCTGAGCCATGAGCACTACTAGAAAAAACCTGTATAGCGAAGAAATTGCTATAGAAATTCCTTTGCTAATTTCATCCTCGCTACTATTTTCTGTCCCAAATTCCCTCGCAAAATCGTTTGCAAGGGAAAGTAGTAGCGAGGATGAAATTAGCGACAGAATTTTCATAGCAATTCCGTCGCTATACAAGTTTTTTCTAGTAGTGGAGATCTTCACTAGTCTTCCTCATGTACTCCATGTCTCTCTCTAGCCTCAGCCAACCTCGGTAGATCAACTTCCCTGGCAGTATTCAAGGTCCGCTGAAGAACTGCTAAAGCAACTGCTACGGGATCCAGTGTTGGATCCTCAACTACCCGACGGGTCCTCCTTTGAGGAACCACGATAATTGCACACAACTACACCCGTAATGAGTTAGCTACGCTCATACTAGTGATGACATATGCATTATCAAAGCACTCAAAGAAACACTCTATAAGTAGTTAACACTTAAGCAATAAATCATTGAACGTCCTGGTGAAACTGCTCTGATACCATAAATGTAACAGTACTCCAGTTGTTAACATACATGATATTTGGCATACACAGTGGAAGACTTTATTTTAGAAGAATAATAAAACGTTTTACAAAAATACGAGTAAACTTTTTCCAAAACCTTTTATGAAAATATTTCTAAAAACGTTGACGTGAGATACTGCGAAAGCGTAAATATAAACATACATCTACTAATTAATCCCAGGAGCCAGTATTAGTGGCCATTAACCATCAAGATATGACATCAAGTGTCCTTCCTGATGGAGTTTCATGGACAGCATAACGGCTGTATTTTGAATAACTGGGAACCTGGTCCCACACATACAGATAACCTAATTGATACACTAATTTAAACAGATAGCTTGCAAGTCCCACACAGACTGCAATCCCCTCAATGGGTCAATACAAACAATAAGGCTTCATGCCCAAATTAACTGAATACATGCATCAAGTCTATATTAATTGAAAGTATAAAAGCATCAGTATTAATCCATGGCTCTAAGGATACAATCATGAGCCTAAATAAATACATACAATAATCTCCATAAAATAATTCAGCATGTTAACAAGTCTACATGCCAACATCAAGTCTAAACATAATATAAAATCATCAGCTGCATCATCAACTACTCCAATGCGGGGGCCTTGCCCCTAGAAGCATCACCACTACTCTGGGTAACTGAAATGATGTCCCCAAACGGGATGAGATAACAACATCTCAGTAAGCTCAAGGTTCATAGAGGATCCTCTAACCCCTGAGCCCACTTCCTGCATGACAAGTCAAATATAAAGCATATAATACAGGCATACAACATAAACATAGCATCATCATATCATCCTTGTGTAACCCCAGGGTCAAGCCATAGACGGTTACACATGTGTGACTTCCAGGGTCAAGCCATAGACAGTCAACACAACCTCAGTATGAAATAGCTCCCAGAGTCAAGTCACAGGCAGTCTACATACCATGATCACTGGCCAGGATTCTCATAAGATATATCATCAGTGCATCATCATAACATTAAGATCTTATAACATCTATATGAATGTGAATGAATGCACATATACATCATATCATATACTTTCATACAATACAACCATAATGCTCACCATCATGGTGGGGCCACAAGAGAGAGGAGTCAACTAGAACTAGGAGCTTACCTCGCTGAGCTTATCAACAACCCAACTCCAACAGTCAATACGTATGCTCCCGTACACTCTCAAGTGTCAAGCTCTCTAGGCAGACCTAGAAAAGGAATAATTTACATTATTAATACTCAATCACTTAATGATTCCACATTACATTCTTACATACCAATAATATGCCCATCACAAGTCTAGACCAATTATTACTTATTATTTATTTTTGTGCATTATTATAAGCCACCACATTCTTTAATTACATACATAACTTAGAATCCTCTTCTAGGCTCACTTAGGTAACTTAGATTATTTTCAACTCATCCAAGCCATATAATTAATTATTATAAGTTACTAAGTGTTCCCATAAGCCCACTTAGCTTAAATATCACTTTTACGATTTTCCCAAAACTTTACATGCTTCTATTTTCCGGTGACAGATTGCAACTCACTTGTTATCAAATTTTCATATTTTAGTATATTAATCTAGACTCAATTACCTTTCCAACAAGGTATCACAGGCCTCATTTGGAGTTTCTTAGCTCCGATTATCATAATTTGAAGTTGAACAAACAAAGTTGTTTGCCAACTCCGAACAAAGCCCTAAACATACTTTACCATTTCTACAATTATGGAAAATATATTAGACCAATTGCTCTCAAATTGTTATTCCGACAACTAGACACCTTTAGCTTTAATTCTACATATTATGAGCCTAATTTGAGTAAGAATTGAGGGAGAAACAATTCTTGAAAGTTGCAGCCATATACAGCCCTTGCACATGGCCTCCCTGGGCAGTCCTCACTCAAACAAACATATAGAATGGAATAGATCTTCAATTGGTACCAAATTTTGACACCACATATCTAACATCTCAAGCTTCAATTTGATATAAGGAACATCCCTATATAACCTCTGTGGAGGGAGATATGCTCTCCTAAATTTTGCCTAAAAATTGATTACTTAGCCTTAAATATGTTTACTTAACAAACCTTAATTACTTTTGATTATAAATCCTAATTCACATTAATTCTTTGATTTTTCTATTATTAAGTCACATTATGAAATCTCCTTAGTCTCATTATGTCGTGATACTTAAATTTTACTAATTACTTACTTAGTGTACCTAAACCCTACTTTAGTCCAATTTTAGAGTTAAATCCTTAATCACTTTTGTTAATTAATCTCTACCCTTAATTAATCCCTTAATTCATCATCTCCTTAATTTTAACACAACTAAACCCTTATATACTTTATGGGGAAAATTTGATGAGCTATTTTAATTAGGGTTTTTAGCCATTATTAATCATGATTAGTGAGTTTTACTTGGAGTTAGCCCACCTAGTTAATCTTTCTAATTATTTTTCCACACTTAACAACTTAATCACATTTTTTTGTCATCAAACCTTATTATTACTTGACATAGCCGACATCATCAAGGGTCCATATAGGGTTCATGTTCATCTTTTTACATGAACAAAGGTCCAAAGGTCCAAAGGTGACACATTTACTCATCAAATCTATAATTCTATGGTACAAAACACACACCTCAAAGATCTTCATCAAACCATTACTTTAAAAAAATTTAAACAACATTCGCCTCATGAACATAACAAAACCGAAGCACTCAACAAGAAAAAAGGAGGCTTTTTGGTTCATATTTCCCAAATGGGAGCTTACATCTTCAAGGTTCCTCGTTTAGCTCAAGTCTCCACCTTTTTCCACCAAGAATCCTCCTTTAAGAAAGAACAAACCTTCATGAACATGCTAATGAGTTAGGCTCAAGAACACAAGAAGAAAGATGAGGTTTTTCATAAAACAAAATCAAGAAAACTTACCCACAAATAACAAGAACCAAGCAACCAAGTGTGGTTCTTCAAGAGAGTTTAAAAACACAAGACCAAGGCCTCCATCATCAACAAAACCGTGGCTATTTGTGAGGTGAGGGACATGAACTTTTTGATTCACACCATGAAAATGGTATGGTGGTGAAAAGGAGAGTGAGAGGAATAACTTTGATGAAGGAGGTTTGGTGAGGTTTTGGAGATGAAATCTTAGAGAGAAGTGATAGCAAAGTTTGAAATTTAGAGAGAGCATGAGAAATGGGAGCTGCAAATATGATCAAAAAAATGGGAGAAAGGTGCCCTAAGTAGGGGTGCCATGTGACTATAGTGACACCTTGTCCTTTAGTGGGACCCGATGTAACTTTTATCTGAACCGTCGTCAAATTTTTTACCTGAAAACTCCCAAGATTCTAACTTTAAGTACTTAACATTAATTGTGTCTAATTATCATGTCCATAACTTAAAAATTTAATTAGTAGACAAATTTATTAACAGTTGTTTAATTGCACTGTAGTCTTTACCGATGTTCTTAACTGTACCTGGATTTCACAATCTTCTTAACTTTAACATTATTGGTCTAAATATGACTTGTTAGGCATATATTGGTCTTTATTTCCATTTTCTCATCTTTTTCCCCTTCCGGAATTCTACCGGCTGCCTCTACAGCAGTAGAAAATATCCGGTAAAAGTGACTTTTCAAATATATCTCAATATGGATATCAATCTTCACCATTTCATATACTAACCTCATTCATGATTTTTATATCATTAGAATAGTTTTTTAACTCAAATTTGCTAGATTGGAGCTATTCTACAGACTGTTACTGCGTCAGCAGTAAAAAATAACAGCTGAAAACTCAACTGTTCAGAATACCCCCAATATGGGTATCAAACTTCATCAAATCTTATGATTACATCATTTATGATATTCATATCATTAGGATAGCTCTCTAACTTAAATTCACTGTACTGGAGCTATTCTACAGTCTATTACTGCGTTAGCAGTGAAAAACAGCAGATAAAAATTCACCTGACTGGAATACCTTCAATATGGGTATCCAAATTCTTAGAATTTCATTCTCATTCTATTTATGACCATAAGGTCTTCATCATAACCCTCTAATTTCAAAGTTATGTAATTAGGGTTATTATGTTCACCACACCTTTTAAAAAGATTTTGTCCTCAAAATCGGATCATACCTGATATCAAAATCGGGAAATCGCCGGAGAATATCATCCCCCCGCTCCCATGTGGCGTCCTCATTTGTCAATCCTTCCCATTGAATCTTGATCATGGGAATAATTCTATTTCGAAGCCTTTTCTCATCTCGAGCAAGAACCTTGGAAGGTCCAACAACAAACTTCAAATCCTTCGTAAACTCTATGTCAATAGGATGTACAATGTGTGAATCATCAGATATATATCTGTGGAGCTGACTTACACGGAAGACATCATGTAGATTTGCTAAGTTGGGAGGTAGAGCAAGTTGATACGCTACCGGTCCGACCCTCTTTATTATCTGGTAGGGCCCAATGAATCGTGGACTCAACTTCCTCACACCCAAGGCATGCCCAACACCTGTAGTAGGTGAAAGTCGGATAAATACATGATCCCTTCAGAGAATTCAAGGGGTTTGTGCTTGTCATCATAATAACTCTTCTGACGACTTTGGGCTTTCTTCAGCCTATCTCTGATAATCTCAATCTGCTCTATAGTCTCTTGGATCAAGTCTGGCCCCATTAACTGTCTCTCTCCAATCTCCGTCCAACAAGTAGGTGCTCTACACCTACGACCATATAAGGCCTCATAAGAAGCCATGCCCAAACTGGCATGATAACTGTTGTTGTATGAGAACTCAACTAGTGGCAGGTACTTGTCCCAAGCATTACCCTGCTCTAACACACATGCTCTCAACATGTCCTCTAGTGTTTGAATGGTTCTCTCGGTCTGACCATCTGTCTGTGGATGATATGCAGTACTCAATCTCAATTGAGTACCAAAGGCCTCATGCAATGCTTCCCAAA